>NC_060169.1:6317955-6321625 GCF_021292245.1 Micropterus dolomieu | reverse complement strand
ATAATAACAACTCCGGTGGTGCCCCTTTTTTTTGTAAACGAGAGCTTTTTATGGATTGATATTTTCTGAATATTAAAATTCTTAATTGGGTATTAATTCTCATAAATTTATTAAAATTCATAGCTACGTTAGACATGCTACATAGGCAAGTTATAAGGAGACAGTATTCATTTGTCCACAGTGGCAGTGTCCTTCTCTGGCGTCTGGAGTTTCTCACACCTAGCTGTTAAAGTGAGTGGCTCTTTGGTGGGCTAGAGAGTCAAGACTGAAGAAGAGATCTTTGATATTTGGAAGTAATCTGAAAGAGGAACTTCGTTACCATGGTTACCCTGCCCTTTTGGTTTTGGGAGTGTTTAGAGGTTGTTTAGTTTATGTAAATGCTCCGTATTTGTATAGCGCCTTTCTAGTCTTGCATTCACCATTCACTCACATTCATTCAAACAGAAACTAACATTCACACACATTCATACACTGGCGGAACAGCCGCCAGGGGCAATTCGGGGTTCGCCCCTATACACTCACAATTGGCTTCCTTATTGAGTGTTATCAGTCATGGCGTATACTTCCCTTTATGGCTGCGGAGGTCCTCACAGCCTGGTTCAGGTTGAGGTTAGTCTCTGTAATGTTAATATTGTCAGTTTAACAGTCATGTCAGTTTAACAGTGTGTTATCTCAACTTCCCCGGAGGTGGTAGGTTTTATGGCTGAAACTACCCAAGCAGCACTTCCTTTGGGTTACTTCGGCTGTCTGTTGAGGGTTGATATCTCAACCCCCCTTCACTTTCTCTCAGGGAGAGACAAAAAGAATTTGGGATCTCCAAATTTATTTGATTTAAAATGAGCAAATCCTGGCTGTTCAGTACACTTTTAATCAGTCTCCGCAGGGTGATATTCCTATAGCCTACAAGAGTTTATCCGTATCACCGCAGCAAACATAAAGCAGCCTATAGGCTAAAAGAGTCTGTGGGATTTCCTACAGATGATGTCATTTTCCAAGAGAGCTGATTGGTCAGTAGGCAGCGTTTTCAAAGAGTTGATCTCTGGAACATAACATGCTCCAGAGCAGGTTAGCCGTTCAGCATAAGTTACCATGTCGATCTACCCCGGAAAGAGGTAAACCACCTTCATGGTACTGAAAATCCAGAGTTAACCCCGAGTTTACCTGGATAAGCTCAAATCCTGCTTCGTGGTACAGGCCCCTGGGGCCGTCACACAAGCCAAATTGGAGGACTTTGAAAATGCAGACACTCACAATTGGCTTCCTGATTGGGTGTCATGCCGCATACTTCCCTGATTTGTCAGACTCCTATCACATGACCCCTCTTCGGAAGAAAACATACAACATCAGGCTGGACTATCATTAGTGAATTCAACATGGATAATGAATTATAAGTGTTACTGACCTTGATGTCTTTGCAGCAGCTGTTGTGTAAGTATAGATAACTGCATACATGGCAGGAGGCAAGCTATTATTCAAGCAATCTGTGACAGTTCTCTTGTGCAGCGGCAGTATCAACCCTACATGGAGGGTTAGGCTGGGAGAACCAGCGGCTGGTGCTATAATTTTATCAATAATGTTGTGTTTCCTAAGGAACCAGACAAATGTGATTGAGAAAAAGTAAAATTTTTGCCTCTGACATGGAGTATGTCATTTGTAAACTGATGGAATGGATGTTGTCATCCTTATATTTATAGACGCAAAAAGACATTGACAATAGAATGACGGAAAAGAAAGCAAAAACACAATGTTACTGACTGACTGAATAATAAAATCTATTAACTAGGAAACACAAATAAAAATAGCTATGTGCTAACTTTGTGTTTGTTTCAAATTTCAAAATATACAAGGACCACAAACAAGAGCACTGCTTTTAAAGTGTGCGGCATTAACAGATGCCATTTACAAATTGGTGAAGTTTCTATCCTTTGCAGGTGGACTGCAGTAGTGACATGTCAATGGGAATAGTATTCGTCGCTTTGTACTCCCGAATCTCTTTCAGTAACAGTTGTAGGTCCATGTCAAAAAATCTTTGGTGTGGCTCTATCATTGAATCTCCTGCAACTGCTGAGTAGACAATCTGCTTCCTGTTTATGTCCCACAAACCTACAACATCTTAGCAAATTGTCTAAGACTGAGTTTATTTTTTCCCTTTCTCTCATTGTTTGAAACTAAAGTTTGGATTTATAAAGGGGAACATGATTTGGAGAGTGGCATGACCGTGCACAGCAGGCACACGACGATAAGAGAGATGACATTGCAGGTGGAAATCAAAACCAATTACTGCTTTGGGATATTGGTTTTAGGGGTTTTACAGGTGGCAGCAGCGAGGGGGGGAAATGGCAGAAAAAAAAGGCTGGATGCAGGGAGCAAGTGATGATGTAGATGGCAGAGGAGGGAGTGAGCTCCTAGAAGCGCCTGTGAAAATCCCCCTGGGAGACCAGCTGAGCTCAATTACCAGGAGAATACAGTTGCAAAGGGAAGCCGAAAGGATACAGCATCGATCTGTCACACACTGACAGCGGGGAAGAGAGAGCGCAGTCAGAAAGGGAGGGGTGGGTGGCAGACTAGAAACAGAGTGAGAAAAAGAAATGAAATTGGAAAAGGGAGCGAGTTAGAACAAATATTGAGGAAAGTGAGGAAAACAAACAAATTCTGTTTTTTAAAGGCAGGTTAAACTACCTTAAGTATTTGCATGTGTAGTTTCTGACATGACATGTTTTCTAAGATAGATGGGCCATCATCGGATCAGACCACAATCTTCAAAGCCCTTGCAAAAAATGTGCAATCTACAGAAAGGCAGTTACACCCAACTGATTTGTATAGTGTTAAAATAAAAAAACTGGTTTCTCGTGCTTCATCTCAATTAACTGAAGACAGTTTATCTGACTAAGGTACCAGACTGTAACCATAATTGTTACTTAACATTCATTTCATTTTGACATCCCTTTGTCTCAGTATTTATTCACACAGCATTTTTAGGTCTGAATTTCATAATTGATACTTAAAACATGTCATTTAAATAAATAATGGGCAGTGGTTGGTATGTTCTCAGCTTAGTGGTCATTTACCACCACTGAGGTGCCCTTGAGCAAGGCCCATAACGAAGGTTACGATATGGTAAACCTAGTTCTATAAGCACAGGCGGAGCCCTCTACTGGACTCTATGGGTACTACCTCCTCCAATCACACGCATGCACTTTCCCACTGAAATTTTATCGTGCACGTAGCCAATATCCTACTGACTCAGCATCCAACCACCTCTTCAGCAGACGGCGTCAGTGCGGCAGGGCTCGTCGGTAGAGGGCTCCGCCTGTGCTAATAGAACTAGAGTTACCATATCGTAACCTTCGTTCTATCTCACACAGGCTCCGCCCTCTACTGGACTCTATGGGTACAGTGGGTGGAGCCGGATGAATGTCCGTCCTAGCCGCGACAAGCCAAAGTCCACTACACCAACCAGCCACAGGCCGGCCAAAGCCACGACCACCACATCACCTAGTGATAGAATGGTGGGACACCCCTGAGAAGGTTGCTGGACCAATAGGGGCTTGGCCTGACCATTAACACCTAGTCTGCCCTGACTTCTCACTGGAACGTCAGGCACTGCCAGTGTATGTTCCCCCTCTACACCCAGTAGTCACCAGATCCTCACTTTTCAGATCCTAGGTCG
>NC_060169.1:6313925-6317855 GCF_021292245.1 Micropterus dolomieu | reverse complement strand
GTGGCATGACCGTGCACAGCAGGCACACGACGATAAGAGAGATGACATTGCAGGTGGAAATCAAAACCAATTACTGCTTTGGGATATTGGTTTTAGGGGTTTTACAGGTGGCAGCAGCGAGGGGGGGAAATGGCAGAAAAAAAAGGCTGGATGCAGGGAGCAAGTGATGATGTAGATGGCAGAGGAGGGAGTGAGCTCCTAGAAGCGCCTGTGAAAATCCCCCTGGGAGACCAGCTGAGCTCAATTACCAGGAGAATACAGTTGCAAAGGGAAGCCGAAAGGATACAGCATCGATCTGTCACACACTGACAGCGGGGAAGAGAGAGCGCAGTCAGAAAGGGAGGGGTGGGTGGCAGACTAGAAACAGAGTGAGAAAAAGAAATGAAATTGGAAAAGGGAGCGAGTTAGAACAAATATTGAGGAAAGTGAGGAAAACAAACAAATTCTGTTTTTTAAAGGCAGGTTAAACTACCTTAAGTATTTGCATGTGTAGTTTCTGACATGACATGTTTTCTAAGATAGATGGGCCATCATCGGATCAGACCACAATCTTCAAAGCCCTTGCAAAAAATGTGCAATCTACAGAAAGGCAGTTACACCCAACTGATTTGTATAGTGTTAAAATAAAAAAACTGGTTTCTCGTGCTTCATCTCAATTAACTGAAGACAGTTTATCTGACTAAGGTACCAGACTGTAACCATAATTGTTACTTAACATTCATTTCATTTTGACATCCCTTTGTCTCAGTATTTATTCACACAGCATTTTTAGGTCTGAATTTCATAATTGATACTTAAAACATGTCATTTAAATAAATAATGGGCAGTGGTTGGTATGTTCTCAGCTTAGTGGTCATTTACCACCACTGAGGTGCCCTTGAGCAAGGCCCATAACGAAGGTTACGATATGGTAAACCTAGTTCTATAAGCACAGGCGGAGCCCTCTACTGGACTCTATGGGTACTACCTCCTCCAATCACACGCATGCACTTTCCCACTGAAATTTTATCGTGCACGTAGCCAATATCCTACTGACTCAGCATCCAACCACCTCTTCAGCAGACGGCGTCAGTGCGGCAGGGCTCGTCGGTAGAGGGCTCCGCCTGTGCTAATAGAACTAGAGTTACCATATCGTAACCTTCGTTCTATCTCACACAGGCTCCGCCCTCTACTGGACTCTATGGGTACAGTGGGTGGAGCCGGATGAATGTCCGTCCTAGCCGCGACAAGCCAAAGTCCACTACACCAACCAGCCACAGGCCGGCCAAAGCCACGACCACCACATCACCTAGTGATAGAATGGTGGGACACCCCTGAGAAGGTTGCTGGACCAATAGGGGCTTGGCCTGACCATTAACACCTAGTCTGCCCTGACTTCTCACTGGAACGTCAGGCACTGCCAGTGTATGTTCCCCCTCTACACCCAGTAGTCACCAGATCCTCACTTTTCAGATCCTAGGTCGCACTGGGGGTGAAGGAGAATAAGGGAGAGAGAGGGGGAGAGAGAGAGAGAGAGAGAGGGCAGGAGAGGAACAGAGAGAAAAAGAGAGGGATGGAAGGAGAGAGAGAGGGGAGGGAGGCAGCCTACACAATATACACACACACAGTGGTACAGACAGTAAAGGTGATGTTGCTATAGACTAAATGAAAAATGGTATAGATATGTATAGTAGTGTTAATGATAACAATCGTAATGTTAATGATTATAATAACAATAATAACAATAGGACTAGTAACAATAGTTGTTGTAGCAGAGGGTGTCGAGCAGGAACACGGGGGCAGCAGGTGACCCACAGCCACAGATCCAGACTCCACAGCTCCAGAGCCAGAAACACCTGCAGGAAGTGATAGGAGGAGAGAGGAGAGGGACGAGAAAGCACAAGACTGCGGGAAAGGGGAGAAGTTAGTAACATGCAATAATGGGATGAGGTTGTCAGTCTAGGCCTATAGCAGCATAACTAAGGGATGGTTCAGGACTCACCTGAGCCAGCCCTAACTATAAGCTTTATCAAATAGGAAAGTATTAAGCCTACTCTTAAATGTGGAGATGGTGTCTGCCTCCTGAACCCAAACTGGAACCTGGTTCCACAGGAGAGGAGCTTGATAGCTGAACGCTCTGGCTCCAAGTCTATTTTTGGAGACTCTAGGAACCACAAGTAACTCTGCATTCTGGGAGTGCAGTGCTCTGGTGTGGTAGTAAGGTACTATGAGCTCTTTAAGATAAGATGGTGTCTGACCATTAAGAGCTTTGTAGGTAAGAAGAATGATTTTAAATTCTATTCTGGATTTTACTGGAAGCCAATGCAGAGAAGCTAAGACAGGAGAAATATGATCTCTTTTCCTGGTTCCTGTCAGAACACGTGCTGAAGAGTCTTAATGGACTTTTTCGAGCAGCCTGATAATAAGCAATTGCAGTAATCCAGCGTAGAAGTAACAAATGCATGGACTAGTTTTTCTGCAGTTTTTAGACATTTTCCTGATTCTCCTAGGTGAAAATTTGCTTAATGTGAGACTTAAACGACATGTCCTGATCAAAGATAACTCCAAGATTCCTCACAGTGGTGCTGGAGGCCAGGGCGATGCCATCAAGGGAAACTATATCTAACTATATCTTTAGATATATGCGTCACGGAGGTGCTTAGGCCCCAGAACAATAACTTCAGTTTTATGCTTTATAGCGCCTTTCTAGTCCTCTCAAAGCGCTTTTACACTACATTTGCATTCACCAGTCATACACATTAATACACTGAGCCTAAGTGCTCAAACGGAAACTAACATTCACACACTGGCGGAACAGCCACCAGGGGCAATTCAGGGTTCAGTATCTTGCCCAAGGACACTTCGGCCAGGGATTGAACCGCCGACCTTCCGATTAACGGTCAACCCGCTCTATCTCCTGAGCCACAGCCGCCCCAACCGAGTCTATCCGAGTTTAACAATATAAAATTACAGGTCATCCATCCACTTTAACATCCTGAAGGCACATTTGAAGTTTAGCTAATTGATGTGTTTCATCTGGCTTGATTGATAGATGTAACTGAGTATCATCTGCATAACAATGAAAGTTTATGGAATATTTCCTGATCATATTGCCTAAAGGAAGCATATATAAAGTGAAGAGGATTGGTCCGAGGACAGATCCTTGTGGAACTCCATGACTAACTTTGGCATCATTCCCATAATCTACTCTCTCTAGCTAGTCTGTACTCTGGTCCATAGCAATATTTGGGTCCACTGAGTTTGGTTATGTCTGAGGCTACGCGCTGCAAACCCAACTTATCAGCTGGAAACCCCAAAAACCCTTGGACACTACAGAGAAACCAGGGCATGTCTGTCCGCAGGCAACTTTGACCCAGTTATACTCTGGACCCACTTGCACATTTACAGTTGTACAGAGGGTCCTGCAAATCACTCAGGCGCGGGATTTAAGACCACTTCCTTCACAGTTCAATCTCACTCTCTTTATATTTTCACTCAGTTACCTACTCATTTCTCACCGTGTAAATAGTGTTCACTGAAAATCTAAAAACAAAGAATAACTGAACGCTGCTTCTCCTTGTTTAGTTTTGACTCTGGGGACAGAAGGCAGACCTCTCCCAGACGACCTGAGTGGTCTGGATGGTTCATAACGAAGCAGAAGATCAGAAATGTATTTTGGCCCTAAACCATTTAGTGCTTTATATCCAACAAAGGTTAAAATCAAGGGCAACGGGTTACGTTTGTTGAGTTTCCTGAAACTCTCGTCTTCCAGTATCTTCAACCAAGTCCAGTTGCCCTTTATTTTAACCTTCGTTGGATAACTATGACCTGGATGACTGAGAATCTTCATAGACAACTTAGTGCTTTATAAACTAACTGCAGGATTTTGAATTCAATTCTTTGACATACAGGAAGCCAATGTAAAGACCTCAGAACTGGAGTGATGTGATC
>NC_060169.1:6309448-6313825 GCF_021292245.1 Micropterus dolomieu | reverse complement strand
TAGGTAAGAAGAATGATTTTAAATTCTATTCTGGATTTTACTGGAAGCCAATGCAAAGACAGGAGAAATATGATCTCTTTTCCTGGTTCCTGTCAGAACACGTGCTGCAGCATTCTGGATCAGCTGAAGAGTCTTAACGGACTTTTTCGAGCAGCCTGATAATAAGGAATTGCAGTAATCCAGCCTAGAAGTAACAAATGCATGGACTAGTTTTTCTGCATCATTTTTAGACAGGATGTTCCTGATTTTCGCAATATGACGTAGGTGAAAAAAGGCGGTCCTTGAAATTTGCTTAATGTGAGACTTAAACGACATGTCCTGATCAAAGATAACTCCAAGATTCCTCACAGTGGTGCTGGAGGCCAGGGCGATGCCATCAAGGGAAACTATATCTTTAGATAATACGTCACGGAGGTGCTTAAGCCCCAGAGCAATAACTTCAGTTTTATCTGAGTTTAACATGAGAAAATTACAGGTCATCCAGGTTTTAACATCCTGAAGGCACATTTGAAGTATAGCTAACTGACGAGTTTCATCTGGCTTGATCAATAGATATAACTGAGTATCATCTGCATAACAATGAAAGCTTATGGAATGTTTCCTGATAATATTGCCTAAAGGAAGCATATATAAAGTGAAGAGGATTGGTCCGAGGACAGATCCTTGTGGAACTCCATGACTAACTTTGGCATCATTCCCATAATCTACTCTCTCTAGCTAGTCTGTACTCTGGTCCATAGCAATATTTGGGTCCACTGAGTTTGGTTATGTCTGAGGCTACGCGCTGCAAACCCAACTTATCAGCTGGAAACCCCAAAAACCCTTGGACACTACAGAGAAACCAGGGCATGTCTGTCCGCAGGCAACTTTGACCCAGTTATACTCTGGACCCACTTGCACATTTACAGTTGTACAGAGGGTCCTGCAAATCACTCAGGCGCGGGATTTAAGACCACTTCCTTCACAGTTCAATCTCACTCTCTTTATATTTTCACTCAGTTACCTACTCATTTCTCACCGTGTAAATAGTGTTCACTGAAAATCTAAAAACAAAGAATAACTGAACGCTGCTTCTCCTTGTTTAGTTTTGACTCTGGGGACAGAAGGCAGACCTCTCCCAGACGACCTGAGTGGTCTGGATGGTTCATAACGAAGCAGAAGATCAGAAATGTATTTTGGCCCTAAACCATTTAGTGCTTTATATCCAACAAAGGTTAAAATCAAGGGCAACGGGTTACGTTTGTTGAGTTTCCTGAAACTCTCGTCTTCCAGTATCTTCAACCAAGTCCAGTTGCCCTTTATTTTAACCTTCGTTGGATAACTATGACCTGGATGACTGAGAATCTTCATAGACAACTTAGTGCTTTATAAACTAACTGCAGGATTTTGAATTCAATTCTTTGACATACAGGAAGCCAATGTAAAGACCTCAGAACTGGAGTGATGTGATCCACTCTGAATCAGCCAAAACTGTCTGATGGATTTCTTAGGGAGCCTGTAAAGACACCGTTAAAGTAGTCGAGTCGACTGATGATAAATGCATGGATAAGTTTTTCCAGGTCTTGCTGAGACATAAGTCCTTTAATATATATATATTGATATATTCTTCAGGTGATAGTAGGCTGACTTTGTAATTGTCTTAATGTGGCTCCTTAAATTCAGGTCTGAGTCCATGACTACACCAACATTTCTGGCTTGGTTTGTGGTTCTTAACATTACAGATTGAAGCTGAGCACTGACTTTCAATCGTTCTTCCTTGGCTCCAAAAACAATAACTTCAGTTTTATCTTTGTTTAATTGAATTAAATTCTGGCACATCCAATCATTGACCTGTTCAATACAGTCACTCAGCGCGTGTATGGGATCATAGTCCCCTGGTGAAATGGTTATGTAAATCTGTGTGTCATCTGCATAATTATGGTAACATGTTTTTTTGTTTTTCATTATCTGAGCCAGTGGAAGCATGTAAATGTTAAACAAAAGAGGCCCCAGAATGGAGCCTTGCGGAACTCCACATGTCATTTTTGTTAGCTCAGATGTGTAATTACCTATAGACAAAAAGTAGTCCCTGTCCTTCAAGTAGGATTCAAACCAGTTTGGTACTGTGCCAAAAAGTCAGAACCCAGTTATCAAGTCTGTCTAGTAACATGTTGCGGTCAGCAGTCGTGTCCTTATGGTTTCTGCCTCCATGGTGGGGATGCAGGTGAACAAAGATGTCACATCATAGGACATCATGGTTTCATCTGGGTACAGTTTCAGTCTTTAGACTTTGTTCACAAAGTCAATGGTTTTTTTGATGTGGTGAGGCATGTTACCAACCAAGGGGGACAGTAGATGTGTGTTTGACAATGTTGTAGGTGAGTTAATGCTGCTGAAAATGGGCCTGAGTGGGGTTCCTTCTTTGTATATCTTGGGCAGTCTGTATATGCCTTCGCACTGGAAAGGGATGCTGATATCTTTAGCCTGAGCTGTTCTGCCTCTGTTTCTGTTAAGTTGTTTTTCCTTATGGCCGATTCTGTTGCTGTGATGAGGTCCACTATAGGTAGCTGCTGTAGTGTGATGGCAGGATGAAGTTTAATCCTTTGGCCAGAATGTCTTGCTCTGTTTGGTGAGTTTTCTATCTGACAGGTTCACCCATCTTTTATCTGTTTCATGCATTGTAGGGTTGTTGTCCTTTCTCCTCCAAGAAAGTTCTTCTATTTTCTTGGTGTTGCGGGCTCATGAGTATAGGTTTTAGAACTTCCAGGTCTGTCTTTCCCTGGTCTTGGTGTGTTGAGACAGCTTTTGATTACTGTGTGTGTGTGTGTGTGTGTGTGTGTGTGTGTGTGTGTGTGTGTGTGTAGAAACAAAACACAGTAACAGACTGATTAATGTCCCTGCAATACCTAGTAGCCTAGTCTTCACCTAGCAATTCTTTCACTTCAGAGAAATTATTTCAGTTCATCTTGTATGGGGCATGAATGTGTGCACCAAATTTCATGGCAATCCATGCAGTAGTTGTTGATATAAACACAAATGTCAACCTTTTTGTGGTGCTAGAGAAAAGGTTAGGAACCATAAATAACTATAATAACATTTTATAAATACATTTACATAAAATCCAAAAATCGTCAACCTCATTCATCCCCAAAGATCTACAAAATCTATATAATATACATGCTAGAGAAAAGGTTAGGGAATCACCGCAGACATAAGGATACATTGTCTGGGAACCATAAATAGCTGTAACAACTTCAATTTCATAAAAACAAAAATTGTCAGCCTCTTTCATCCTCTATAGATCTACAAAATCTATATAATATACATGTAAGCAGTGCTTGAAGTGGGCCGGTAATTACCAGTACACAGTACTGGCACTTCAGTACATACATTTACTCACATACATGTATTCATTTAGCTGACGCTTTTATCCAAAGCGACTTACAATTGCTATACACGTCAGAGGCCGCACGCCTCTGGAGCAACGACGGGTTAAGGGTTTTGCTCGAACCTGGGTCTCTTACACCAAAGGCATGTGTCTTATCCACTGTTTCATCGCCACCCTACTCCCTAGCATACCAGGATTTTTTCTTGGGTACTGGCACTTGGTACTCTTTTCTGACTTCTTCATATCAGGTTCTCTGGGCACTACATGACTCAGCTGTTCCTTTTCTTGCCTGTCTGCTTATCTCTGTAGGTGAAGACAGAGTAGGAAGAAGCTCACTGGCCTTTCATGCAGCCATGTGCATAAAGTTGCTCATCAAAGTCACTTTCCATGAACCAACTAATCGCAGCCTGGATGGGGTGGCAGCAAAATTTTGAAATATGGAACTCATTGTTCTGCATGAATGATTGGATGATTAGTGACAAGTTAGTCCTTAGCATTAATAATAATAATAATAATAATCTTTATTTATAGAGCACATTCAAAAACCAGTTACAAAGTGTAAAAACAATAACACATAAAAACTTACATGCTAAAAACAAGAAAACACTTAAGAATAAAATACACGTTTAAAATAAATATAAAATATATTTAAAAAATAAAAAAATAAAAATAGAATCAAATAAAATCGGGAAAGGCTCTCCTATAAAAGTATGTTTTAAGAAGGGACTTAAAAGAGTTCACTGACTCAGCCGACCTGATTTCCTCAGGCAGGCTGTTCCAGAGCCTCGGGGCCCTGACAGCAAACGCTCTGTCCCCTTTAGTTTTCAGTCGAGACTCTAGAACAGACCTCTGCTCAAGGACCTCAAGGTACGTGCTGGTGTGTATGGGACTAAAAGGTCAGAAATATAACAAGGTGAGAGGCCATGAAGAGCTTTAAAAGTGATCAATAAAATTTTAAAGTCAATTCTAAAACATACTGGGAGCCAGTGTAATGAAGCTAAAATAGGAGT
>NC_060169.1:6301603-6309348 GCF_021292245.1 Micropterus dolomieu | reverse complement strand
AATCGGGAAAGGCTCTCCTATAAAAGTATGTTTTAAGAAGGGACTTAAAAGAGTTCACTGACTCAGCCGACCTGATTTCCTCAGGCAGGCTGTTCCAGAGCCTCGGGGCCCTGACAGCAAACGCTCTGTCCCCTTTAGTTTTCAGTCGAGACTCTAGAACAGACCTCTGCTCAAGGACCTCAAGGTACGTGCTGGTGTGTATGGGACTAAAAGGTCAGAAATATAACAAGGTGAGAGGCCATGAAGAGCTTTAAAAGTGATCAATAAAATTTTAAAGTCAATTCTAAAACATACTGGGAGCCAGTGTAATGAAGCTAAAACAGGGGTAATATGTGGTCATATTTCTTTGTTCTGGTTAAAAGCCTGGCAGCTGAGTTCTGGACAGTCTGGAGTCGATCAATAGATTTTTGGGTTAAACAAGTGAAAAAGATGTTGCAGTAATCCAGGCGTGATGAGATGAAGGCGTGTAAAATGGTTTCATTGTCGTTAAAAGTTAACATAGATCGTATTTTAGATATATTTCTAAGCTGGTAAAAACATGATTGCACTAGCTTTGTGGTGTTCTGCTAAAAATTTTAATTACTATCAAACCAGACACCAAGATTCTTTGCAACAGGCTTAACATGATTCACTAGGGAACCAGCAGATGGCAGTATTTGCTTTGCCATCTGCTGGGACCCAATTACAAGGATCTCAGTTTTGTCTGAGTTGAGTCGGAGGAAATTATTTGACATCCAATTTTTGACTTCACAGAGGCAGTCGGTAAGTGAACTCAGCATGCCAGGGTCTGTGGATCTGACAAATACATCAGTGAAAATATGAAAAGAAACACCATGTCTCTGAATAATGTGTCCAAGGGGAAGCAGATACAAGGAAAATAAAATGGGTCCTAAGACCGACCCCTGAGGCACACCATATTTAACCGGACTAACAAAACAGACTACGAGAATTTTTTTTGCACAATAATTTAATAAATGAAAGCAACCCATAAAAATGAAACTGCTGTTTTGTACGACTTGACATAATGTTATACTAGTTGTAAGCTACATAGTAGCCTATACTATTATCTGAAATTATAATGAATACAATAACATACACATTCCAATATGTGAATCGGGGGTAAGGCACATTTTTCCCCACTTCAAGCACTGCATTTAGGCTAATAGTTATTGACATATTTCAGTTTGCTGTGCCGTTGACTTTGGCTATCTGGTGTTGCAAAGAAATCAGTACCTTCTATGCAGATTTTATGGAAACATTATGAAGGTCTCTGTTCAGCCTGTGCTGCATTAGCAGGACTTTTGCTGATGAATGTAATGAGTTAGCTGTAGGCCTCAAGGCGAGGGAACAGCTGCTCCCCAAGGATGATCTACATCTGTCTGATTCCCTGCTGGTATGTGTCTGCTCAATGGCCTCCAAGAGCTGTGGGATGCATGTGACCTGCGCCCTGCATTTACCTGAGCAGGAATAATCTTTAAAGGCCTTGATTTTGTCTGAAAGGATCCCAGCTAATATACATGATTTCCAGGACATGTGCATGTTACTTGATAATAACAAGGACCCAAACAGATCTCTCAACTAGTTCAGCTGTCTTTTTGTTGATGAGTATTAAAGAGGGCATAGAAATTGCACAATGTGCAAAATAAATTAATTTTGCTCATTTAAAATGAATGAAGGTGTCGCAGCCGCAGGTGTTGGCTTGGGCTCATTTTCAGATGCAATTATAAGATTGGATCAGGAGGGTACATGAGTAATAATTTCTGGAAAATCAGTTTTCACAGGGTTTTGATGGCACCCACTGTCTCAGTGGGCTAAAGCAGCAGATATTTAAATGTTCACTAGTGTGTCTGTGGAGGAAACAGTCACACTTGATTGGTAACTGATCCTCTGAAGCATGTTTTTCTGGCTCTAATGAGGTTTTCTTTTATGCAGGAAAATGTCAAAACTGTCTCTTTTTTCAAGGTTTTTAAAGCTATAGAAATGTACTATAATACAATATTCAAAACAGAAGTTGAATTTGAGCACACAGACACTGCTCTCAGCCATTGAACTTATCATCTAGAAATTTAGAAATAAAACACTGAGGAACATGGATGTATTTCTGTGACAACAGGTATTTTTGAAGACTGGAGTTTCCAAATCCAAACTTCATGCAGTGCTGCTGTTACTGCCTGTTTATATAGAATTTCATAAGCCCCACCATAGACTGGAAACTGCTGTTAACATTCTGTCCCCTACCAATAGGCAGGGTTGATTCCTTTTAATTGTGAAAGCAACATTTCTCTTACCACCACCAGTCTTTTTCTAATCTTAACCAAATAGTCTCAGTTGCCAGCCAACTTTATTAGACCCACATGTTTTACTCATTAAAGGGGAACTCTACTGACTTTACACATCAAAGTTTGTTTACAGGTCTTGGGGAGTACTACAACTCAGATCACTTTTGATTTCCAAGGGGAGTTATCAATGGGCGAAAAGCCATCTGGACTCAATTGGTAGACCAACAACCAATGAGAGCAACAAATAGTATAGTTGGTAACTTAAAATGACCAAATCCTGTCTGAAGTTTGGCAAACACATCTTTTTTATTAACAAAATGCAGTTGTTTGTTCTTCTTTTAGAGAAAAGTTTGTTTAATATGGACGTGGATTCAACAGAAACAGTTCCCCGTCATCTTGTTTGTTTACAAAAATGGTCAGTCATCGTATTAAACCCATCAAATATTATATAAATGGTTGTGATTGGCCCAGGAAAACATAATTAATAACATTAATTGTGTTTTAAATTTTTTGGACTGTTACATGTTGCCTTATTTTTTAAATTAATGTCAGGATTATTTTTTTAATTGCAGGATTATGTCACTCCTGCAAATATTGCATTTAAGAAGTAAAAGTGATTCTCTAGAGGAAACGTAGTGCTGTTGTGTTCATTCCACATTTGTCTGGAAGTACATGTTTCAAGCCTAAAAGTTGCAGAGTTGGTAATGCTGTAATACATAGGGAGGTGGAGCTCAGCTCAGGTGGGTCCCAGTCCAATTTAGCTCCTGCTGCAGCCTGCAGTGTCAGGCTTCTAATGAATTTTTCAAATTTGTTGAAGTAAAAATAGGGCGTTAAGTTGCTCTTTAACTTTTTTATGTTTATGTAACCCCATTTAATAAAAAATGTGTTGCGTTTTTATGAGTCTCATATTCATTTGGCCATGCTACATTTCAGATCTTTAAACCCACTGCAGCAACAAAACTGTTATTTTTATGTTTTGCTGCCAGAGAATAGCATTATACTTCACAACTTCATTTCAGTGAGATGCACCCTTAAAGTAATAACCTGGCTATAGAAATCTATATGAATAAGAGCCAAGAGGTGATTCATGCAAATGTCTTTGGTTAATAATGGAATGTTTCTTTCCAACTTGTAATTTCATGTAAAATGTAATACACCACCTTTGCAATACATACCTCTTCTGTGAAGCTTACTCAGTTTTCAGACTTCATCAGAGGGGTGTCTTGTTCATTTTATGAGCCTCATTACAAACTTTAGTACTTTCATATACAATGTTTTTCTCTGCATACTCAGAGGTAATTCTTTTTCTCTGTTACTTTTATTAGGAAAAATAACATTGAAGCCCATTAAAACTGCCTTTTTGATTTGGGAAGTTCCATCCAAACTGGGTAAGTTGTCCCTGGGTGTATACATTTATTATCTCTTGTTACATGTGGTGTTTTGGAGCTCTGTGCCCCTCATCAGAACCTACATGGCATCCTGCAGTGAGTCAGATTACCTTGTTTCTCAGGGAAAAGATGGGGACAAAAGTGGCACTGTGGTATTCATTTGCCCTCTGTGTGATGATGAGCCTCAAGCCTGAAATACTGGGAAGGTGTTCATTCAATGATATGCCTTGAGGACAACTTTGAATGTGTGGACTTTTGTTATTGGCTCTGTACTCAGTCCGGCACCTGTTAGGTTTGAAAAACGCTTGTTTTTACTATGCTGACTGCTCAGACTTTGACACTGATTCTGATTGTCTATGAAAACCAGTTGGTCTGATTCAGAGACAGAGATTTTCACCTTAAAATTTGTTTCAATGTGACAAGTTTGACATTCTTCTCACAGTATCTCTCTGGAGAACATCCAGTGTGCTCGTTATTTTTCATACCTCTCGGGAATCAACTCAGAGCTTCCCTCAAGGATGTGTCTGTTATTTCTGAAATTAATTCAATAATGTGTATGTGTATTTCAAAATCAAATTTTTCCATTTGAAAAAAATAATACATTTTAAAGTCTCCCCTACTGATGTAGCAGCTGGCCACCAATTAAGAGGACAAATGAGGCATTTAACTTCATTGCTTATTAAAAGGCTAATCTCCCAATTCCATATTAAAATAGCATTGCAGCTGTAAAACATTTTTGTGCAAAGATGTTGGAGACTGATGAACATTAATACACAGCCACACTCTAACACATCTTTCAGCAACCACCACAACTTAATATACCTCATCTTGATACAAAAATTGGAGGAGGTTTGGCCTTCAACCTTTAAATCTGACATCATAACACATCCATCTCCTAAACCAGACAGCTTTAATGGCTCTGATCATCTACAAGCATAATGTAACAAAAGCACAACTGCCAGTGACAATCCAGTCTGGCTTTCATTATAGTGTCCTACAGACAGAAGTGATTATGCATGGAAGTAATATGACATCTTCAAACAGGCTGTAAGAGTTTGAAGAACAGCATGTATTTATGCATGAATGGAACAAATGAAGTTTAAATACTTTTGCTGATAGCAAAGACAGCAGTTAATTGGAGGGAAGTACAGCATATTTCACATACTTAGCTTAAAGTTTATAGGTTCAGGTAGATGTAATGTATTTACATAAAACACAATACTTAAATATCCTGAATACATGCACTGCATTAAGATTGATGCTGTCAGTGCACATCCGAGCATGCTTAGACTGAGTGTATGCCAATGTGTAGTTGCCGAGTGCATCTGTGTGTGTCACGTTGCTGAGGACCATGAATGTTAGCTAAAAAGTGAGACGAAATGTACTCTATATATTTTTAAATACTGTGCTCCCCTCTATCCCCGCGACCCTGTACGCAGGACAAGCGGTTGATGATGGATGGATGGCTCTCCCCTATGAGCTATTTTTGTAATAAGTACAAAGGTCATGGATCATATATGTGGGTAATGTAATCAGTAACATTTTAGCATAGCAGTTTGACTCTGTATGGAAAATTTCTAATGTTTTTTTTTCTCCACAAGATCAGACATACAAAAGGAATGGAAATTTTAACTAATTTCAAGCAAGCAAGATTTTTTACATTTTGTGTTTCACTTTCCTAATCTGCCTTACACTCTGTGTAAAAGTGCCAAATAGACACATGTACACACTGTACATTAAGACAAAAGATAAGATCTGTATCAGCTATTTTTTAGGATTATGTTTTGCAATGAGAAGAAGTTGCACAAGCCCTCTAGCCTCTCTGCTTCTTGTTACCTTTTTATCCTCCCCTCCTTAGCTCCTTATGGACCAGTTTCACATGGCAGTAATTACAAAAACAGAATGTTTTTGGAGACTCAAAGCTTCTGGACAGCGGCAGATAAGAGAAGGGTTCTGGACTGCGTAACAGTCAGGATTAACCTCCCTTACAGCCTGGCTTTCTCTAAAAACAAGGCAGTTGACAAGAACAGAATGACCTCCATTAAACAGTACATCACAAAAATAATTTAGTATGGATTAAATCACACAAATAGTCTTTCTTCAAACCCAAATGACAAAAAATCATATTCCTGGTTATTTTTCCTGCTTGGTATATAAAATACCATTTATGAACAATAAAATGCAGTTCACAAAACATAATCCAAAGTCAATGGAGATAAGAAATCATTTTAAACACATCAGACCCTTTTTTTTTGTTTGAGATTGTGGGCACAACTGTTTGGGCAAAGACCTCATGAATGCCTTTGTAAAGCATATGACTAATAGGAAATTCATTTGAAAGACTGAACATGACTCAACACAAATCTGAACATGTTCTTAAGCATTCAAATACATACAAATGAAAACATGTCAAATAATTCAATTATTGAAATATTAGAAAAACATCTAACGGAAATTAGTAGAATAAACATTAACAGAGTGTCACAAAAATTACTAGAATATTCCATAACATATATAAAAAAAAAAAGAATATCACAAAAAAAATTAGTAACATAGCCAACATATATTATTAAAACATCTGAAGAAATGTTTTATATGTAATATCCGATAAACTTGAGTAGAATCTCCAAAAAATATCAGTTACTGTCAGTAACTGTCAGTAACATGGCCAACAGCTATCAGTAAAAAATAACAAAAAAATGTTCAAAAACATTCAAAAAATATCCCCTGGAACGCCTGGAATTACCAAGGTTCAAACCTACGACCTTCTTGCTGTGAGGCGACAGCGCTCACCACTGCACCACCATCCCCCAAAATATCTGTTACATAAATAATAAACAATCAACAAAATATCTGTAAAATGTGAGTAACATATGACAAATATGAGTAAAATGTCCCTAAAATACCAATAAAATATGTGAAAAAATATCAACATCTAAAGACTATATGGTGACAGGTTAAAAATGTGGTCACAGGAATTAGTTCTTGCAAGACACCACAGTCTTTTGCCAAATACACTCACTGGCCACTTTATTAGGTAAACCTGTTAACACATAGCTAATCAGCCATTCACATGGCAGCAACTCAAACCAAGCACCAGGAAGGGGAAAAAAAGAGGATTTAATTGACTTTGAACGTGGTGTGGTTGTTGGTACCAGACAGACTGGTCTGAGTATTTCAGAAACTGCTAATCTATAAAGTAAAAAAGTAAAAAAGTAAAAGTAAAATCTGTCTGGCACAATATGGTATCCAGCTCATCATACCAGGCTGCTGGGCAGGACACGTTTTTAAAAAGAAAAAGAATTTTCCTTTGGGGACACAATTGGGAAAAAGATCAAATATTGCAATAAATTGCAATATGTTTAAAATCGCAGTAATATCGTATCTTGATAATGTTGTATCGTGGGGCCTCTGGTGATTCCCACCCCTAGTAATTGTGCGCGCGCTTTTGCTGTGCGTAACCGGAGGTTTTTTGTTTGGTTATGGTAGGGGTTGAAGATTTTTTGAAAGCCTCATCAGAGAAAGTTTTAGATCAATGTAGTGGAGAACAGCTGTTGAAAATTGCAGAACATTTTGGAATGGATGTGGGGGATAAGCGAATGAAAGAGAACATGAAATCTATTATGAAGGATAACTTGTTTGAGGATGGAGTTTTCAAAGGCACTATCTTATCTGAATTTGCAGAGTTTTTGTCAACTTTAGTCCTTAAAACGGACAAAGTTATTATTGTAGGAGATTTTAATATTCATGTGGACGTTGAGAATGACAGCTTTAGTACTGCGTTTATCTCTCTGTTAGATTCCATTGGCTTCTCTCAGAGTGTTCATGAACCGACTCACTGTTTTAACCACACCCTTGACCTTGTTTTGGTGTATGGTATTGAAATTGAACATTTAGTGGTGTTCCCACAGAATCCCTCTTTATCCGACCACTGTTTGAT
Source organism: Micropterus dolomieu (assembly GCF_021292245.1). Classification (NCBI taxonomy): domain Eukaryota; kingdom Metazoa; phylum Chordata; class Actinopteri; order Centrarchiformes; family Centrarchidae; genus Micropterus; species Micropterus dolomieu. The sequence continues at coordinate 6,301,741 of NC_060169.1, read as the reverse complement.
AACTTTTGAGTTTGTATTGCTGAACTACTCGCCATTGGGCAAAAATTTCTATACAAGATGTCTGTCTGATAGTGCTATAGCTAAATTTAAGGATGCGATTCCATCAGCTCTAAATACATTATCTAGTCACAAAGTAAC
>NC_060169.1:6284226-6301583 GCF_021292245.1 Micropterus dolomieu | reverse complement strand
ATCTGTCTGGCACAATATGGTATCCAGCTCATCATACCAGGCTGCTGGGCAGGACACGTTTTTAAAAAGAAAAAGAATTTTCCTTTGGGGACACAATTGGGAAAAAGATCAAATATTGCAATAAATTGCAATATGTTTAAAATCGCAGTAATATCGTATCTTGATAATGTTGTATCGTGGGGCCTCTGGTGATTCCCACCCCTAGTAATTGTGCGCGCGCTTTTGCTGTGCGTAACCGGAGGTTTTTTGTTTGGTTATGGTAGGGGTTGAAGATTTTTTGAAAGCCTCATCAGAGAAAGTTTTAGATCAATGTAGTGGAGAACAGCTGTTGAAAATTGCAGAACATTTTGGAATGGATGTGGGGGATAAGCGAATGAAAGAGAACATGAAATCTATTTTGAAGGATAACTTGTTTGAGGATGGAGTTTTCAAAGGCACTATGCATCCTTTTGAATCTACCTCTGGTGTTGGTTTAAATCCTGGCTTAACTTTTGAGCAGCAAAAAGAACTGCTTTTGCTGCAATTAAAGCACAGTAGGTTGCAGCAGCAAATAGAAAGGGACAAGTGGACGGTTGAGAAAATGAGGCATGAGACAGAACTTAAAACACTTGAGTTAGAACAGTATAAGCTAAGTCTGATTCGTGATGGTAGGATCACAGCTGACTCGGTTTGGAATGTTGCTCCTGTGTCCTCAGGGTTGTCATCAGGGTTTGATGTGTGTTGGTTCCAAGGTTTTGTGAGAGCGATCTGGACACTTTCTTTTCATAGTTTGAAGCGCGTAGCAGACAGAAGGAATTGGCCTGATTCAGAGCGTACACTGTTGTTGCAATGTTAACCGGTAAGGCTCAAGAAGCTTACTGTTCCTTTCCGGTAAGTGAAAGCCAAAGTTATTCTTCAGTTAAAGCTGCTGTTTTGAAAGCATACGAGTTGGTACCTGAAGCTTACAAAGGTTCAGAACTTGGGAAAAGTCAGGTTAGCAGACGCACATAGAGTTTGCCAGGGAGTTGGTAACTCACTTTAATCGGTGGTGTATGGCTCTTGAAATTAAGACATTTGATGACTTGTGCAATTTAATGATTTTGGAACAGTTTAAAATGTCTCTGACGAGCAATGTTGCCACCTACATTAATGAGAGGAAGGTTAAAACGCTGCCTGTGAAACTGGTGTCAAGGTGCATTGTGGGAATTGTCTGGATGACTGGACGTGTAGGTCCGAACAGTTGTTGGGGGAACAGTCTGGTGCTGATGTGTGCAAGGATACTAAGGTTAAGCGTGATGGGCATTTGAAATCTACTGCTCTGGCTGCATCTATTCGAACTGTGCCAGGTTCTGCTTTGTCTTGTGGCCAGGTAGATGTGAAAGCTAAGCTTTCAGATTACCTACCATTTGTGTCAAATGGCATTGTGTCATTGATGGGGAGTCCTGTAAGGGTGACCGTTAAGATTTTGAGGAATACTGGTTCCTTGGATTCATTTGTTTTGGCCTCAGCATTGCGGTTCTCTCAGGAAAGTGATACTGGGGAGTTTGTCTCGGTCTGTGGTATGGGATTGCAGGTGTTCCCATGTCGTCTGCATAAATTGTTGCGGGACTGTGATTTGGTCAAGGATGAGGTTAAGATGGCTGTGCGCCCTGTGCTGCCGATTGATGGTATAAGTGTCATTCTGGGAATGATCTGGCTGGTAGTCACATTTGGGCTGATGTTCCTTCACCTGTGTTTGTAAACTCAGCCTCTCTTTCAGAACCATCTGGATGTGTTCAGTCTTACCCCATGGTATCCACAGCTACTGGTGGTGAGTGGTCTACAACCAGAGCAGCACGAACATCTGAGTTCCATAAACCTCACAAGAAATTGAAACACTGGTACAAGTCTGAACGTCGCAAGATTCCTCCACAAGACCAAAATAAAACACTGCTTACACATGCTATTGTGAAGCCTTGCTATGCACACGGGTTTGTGGGCAAAGTTGTGCACTACTGCACCAGCAGCTGGGCCTGGTGTGCCCTATGCATATAAGCCAGAGCAGCAGTCAGTCTTTGGTTGGACCTCCTCCTCTCACAGCTTCCTTTGTTTGTTTGGTTTCCTGTCTTGTTTTTACAGCACAACATCCATGCAGCACATTTTCACTCATCCACTCCCTACACTGCTGACTACAGATTCTTCCTACTCATTGGTTTTGCTTATTTTCTTACATGGGTAAACTAAATCACTTTGTTATTTAGTTTACCCGAGTTTACCCGTGTGTCTCCCGTTTTTGTCCAGTCCATGAGCCGGGCTGTGACATTATGTGCGGAGTTATGTACGTGAGGTAGGTGGAAATGGTATACAGTATATACAATATGAACAGTATGAACAGCTCTGAAATAGAGAATGATGAATAAATGATAAGTGGTAGCCAGTAAACAGGTGGCTGAATAGAGGCAGAGATTACTGGGTTATTGCACAGGAATTGTTCTGTCCAGTTAGTCAGAGTCAGCTGGTCATTAGAGTGACCACCTCTGAAGTCAACGGTCATCTCCACAGTTTTGAGTGTGTTAAGCTCCAGGTTGTTCTGACCTCATAGTGTGGGGGTGGGGGAAAGTGATTGTTTGGAGCGGGGGAGAGGTGTGACTGTGGGCTTCTTAAACCTACAATAGAAACCATTCAGCTCGTCAGCCAGTCGTCGAGTACCAGCAGAGCTGGGGCATGGTCTCCTGTAGTTAGTAAGTGTCCACAGGCCTCTCCACACTTAAGCAGGGTCGCTGGCTGTGAAGCTGTTTCCTAGCTTTTCAGCATAGCACCTCTTCCTGCTTTGATCTCTTTAGTCAGTGTGTTCCTGGCCTGGTTGTACAGGACTCTGTTCCCGCTTCTGAAGGCTCCTCATTGGTCTGACAAAGCTGCCTGAGTTTTGCTGTGAACCAGGGTTTTTAGTTGTTGTATGTGCAGAAGGTTTTAGTCTGCACACACATGTCCTTGCAAAAACTGATGTAGGTGTCAGTTCGTTCAAGTCAGTGGCTGCAGCCTCAAAAACACTCCAGTCAGTGCAGTCAAAACAGGCCTGTAAATCCATCTTTTCACACTCTTTACAACAGGTTTAGTAGATTTCAGTCGCTGCCGGTAAGTCAGGATAAGATGAACCAGGCAGTGATCAGAGAGTCCCAGGTCTGCACGGGGAACAGAGCGACAGGTGTCCTTTAATGTTGTATAGCAGTGGCCCAGTGTGTTAGTGTACCTGGTGGGACACTTAACATGCTGTCTGTACTTTGGAAGTTCATGGCTGAGGTTTGCTCTGTTGAAGTCCCCGAGAACAATGAGCAGGGATGTTTTTTCTCCACGTTAGTTATGTGGTCGGCCAGGTGTAGTAACACCTCACTAACACAGGCCTCAGGTGGAATGTAAATAGCAACCAGGACAAACAAGGAAAACTCCCGTGGTGAATAAAAGGGTTTACAGTTTATGAATAATGTCTCTAAGTGAGGGCTGCATGATTTCTTGAACACTATGACATCTGTACACCAACCTTCGTTTATGTAGAGACAGAGTCCGCCTCTCCTTGTTTTTCCAGTAAGCTTTGTTACGCAATCTGCACGGATGAGATTAAATCCCGGTAAGTGAAGTGCGCTGTCCGGGATGTGCTCAGTGCGCCAGGACTCGGTAAAACAGAGGGCGGCAGATCTGCAGAAGTCTGAGTTAGTTTTGTTGAGGAGCAGCAGTTCATCCATTTTGTTGGCCAGAGAGCAGACATTCGCCAGGTGGATAGAAGGGAGCGCGGTGCGAAAACTCCGCTTTCTCAGTTGTACCAGTGCGCCTGCACGCGTTCCCCTTCGGCGACCCCGGAGGATCGCAAACAGAGTCCTCCAACTAACAACTCCAGGAAAGTTCCAGGTTCGATCAGGAGCGGTGGAATAGTGTGAGAAGTTGAAAGTCCAATGTTTAAGAGCTCTTCTCTAGTAAAACTTACCAGAGAGGGACGGCAGAAAACAGAGTTAATAACCAAAAGCACTACGGAGCGGAATCCATAGGCTGCCATCCTCCGCAGCGCCATCTTGGTCACCGATATGACGATATCTATCCTTTGACAATAGAAAAACGTCTATTGTTTACAATTTTACTCTATCATTTATACCGTTGTGTCGCAATTTCCACATTTTACCACAATATTTTGATGAGGAAACGGCGCTTTGCACCACGGTGAAGTTAGTTTTAAATTGGAATTCGGCATCTATCGAATGTCCAACATAAAACTAATATCCAACTTGAAACTAACTTCACCGCTGTCTGTTCTTCCACATGGGCCGGTGTTGCAGGGAAGAAATTTGCCTTAAAAATAATGGATGAGCCACACAACACTATCGAGTAGTGGCAGCCATGATGTGTGTGTTACTCAGGTAACGTTAAATGACTTGCCCATGGACATACAGCTAACTTTATAGTGCGCAAGACAGAGCTGTTGTTGTGATGTTAGCTGTAGTGGCGGGAGAATTGCGAGTTTCGCTGTCGGGAGCTACTGTGCTGCTCTGGACCGTCTCGTCCTCTCATGTTAGCTTTGCAGAAGCAAGTAGCGTCAGTTTGCTAGCCCATGACCTAGCTAACATAAGTGGCATTACTTGCCATGTCGTTGTTCACTCTATTGTGGTATTCGTCATGGTGTTGGATTTCTGCAGAATTGCATACCCCACCTTTATAATGCAAAGAAATATCCCGAGTTACAGTTGGAAATGCCATATTTCACTGAATTTACAATAAATGTTGTATATCGGGATATATATCATTATTGGGATACAAAATGACCTATATCCGGATATGAAATTTTTTTCATATCACACAGCCTTATGCTGATCAACTGGGATTTTCACGTACAACCATCTCGAGGGTTAACAGAGAATGGTCCAAAAAAGAGAAAATAGTGGCAGGTGTGTGGATGAAAATGCCTTGTTGATGTCAGAGGAGAATGGGCAGACTGGTTCAAGATGACAAGGCAACAGTAACTCAAATAACAACTCGTTACAACCAAGGTATGCAGAATGCGACATTCAGAGGGCAGGGTCAGAACTTGGCATAAACAACATGAAAGCATGGATCCATCCTGACTTGTATCAACTGTTCAGGCTGGTGGTAGTGGTGTAATGGTGTGGGTGATATTTTTCTGTTGATCATGTCAAATCATCTCAAACTGGTTTCTTAAACATGACAATGAGTTCACTGTAATCCAATGGCCTCCACACAAGATCTCAATCCAATACAGCACATTGGGGATGTGGTAGAATGGGAGATTTGCATCATGGATGTGCTGCCAACCAATCTGCAGCAACTGCGTGATGCTATCATGTCAATATGGAGCTTTCACCATGTTGAAAGTATGCACCAAAGAATTAAGGCAGTTCTGAAAGCAAAAAGGGGTTCCAACCGGTACTTGCAAGGTGTACCTAATAAAGTGACCAGTGAGTGAGCTATATCTCATGGAAAATGCCAACATTTCTATTTAATTTGTCCTGTACAACAGCTGTAATGGGGGAGATGATAAAAACATCTGACTCACTGGATGAGAGCTAAATCAATACAATCAAAGTTCATACTGCTGACAATAATACTGGTAAAAACCATTCTTTCCTGTTTCCCCCATGCTTTGTTTGAGTTTCATTGTGGAGTTGAACAGTCAGTATTTCCAGGATACTGAAGCAGGACAGTGTCTGTGACCCTGATCATTGACCCAGGGACTGTTTCTAGAGACAAAGGACATGATTTACAGATAACCACCATGGGCACACACACATGCCCACACTACTACCCTCCCAGTCTGCTTAGCCATGTGGTCGATATTCACTGGTGCATGTCATTGTGTCTGGGGAAGAGAGACAAAGGTTAATGATGGGGTAAAGGGCAAAACCTCCCTCCCCTGCGTGCAGTTTGTGCCCATTTTGACTGGAGAGAGAGAAACAGGGAACACACCACAAAGAGCTAAACAGGGACAATAATTGATGTACAGAGTGTGGTTGTGCGTGTGTGTATGTGGATTTCACAAAAATGTCTGTGATAAATTGTAACTCTGACCATATAATTTCTCATTAGGCAAACTATCTGGCCTGTCCTCTATCTTTTGAGTTAAACTGGGAACACATACAATTTAATTTACAACTATTTGGCTAAAATTATTGCTTTTGTAGATCATGGAGAGTTTGCATTGGTCTTTAAATTGTTTTAACGACAATTTGGACACAAAGCTTGAGGACATGACATGAAGTCAGCCTTTATATCAGTTACACCAAGTGTTAACCCTTTGATGCACAACATGGGTCAAAAGTGAGTTTTTTTTTCTTGGCAGTTTCTATATCTTGGCAATAAATTCATTTCATTATTCAGTATTCCAGGTTATCCTCAATTAACTTGTTTTTGATCACAAATTGTTACTACCCTTCTGTGATGGCCACAGCCATGGCCACACAACCAGTTTAAGAGCGGTAACCTCATGCACTTATATTTTTCCTTAGTTTATGCTGTTTTTTTCTGAGGATTATTTTATATACTTTTTTCATACACATTATACAAGGTTTTGCTGTTATTTGTAGTTTATGTAGCAGTGTTATTGTTAGTCTCCCCCTGTGTCAAAATTGGTCTGATCAGCCAATATATAAGTCCCCTTTGTTCCTTTTGTAGTAGGTCAGTTGTATTTTTGAGTCTTTTATGTTCAGAGCTTTAGTTACCGTCTGTTTATTTGACCTCTTTTACAGGCCCAAAACTTTCTTTATTTTGTTATAATGACTTACTTACTTTTGAACTTCCCTTGTGACTCCTTTTGCTATTACTGCTTGGTCCCTCACACCCTCTAATGCACAACATGGGTCAAAAATGACGTATTGCTTTCCTATGTGACTGTATTTCATGCATGGCTGAGTGTTACGTTACTGTATCTCTTGAAATCATTTTATTTAATATATATCTTGTTTTTGGGAGCTAGTTTTCTTCATGTTGCATCTATATGACCATTTTATCCATAAATCTAGAATGACTGGAACCAGCCACACTAACTGGATAAAGAAACTCAAAAGCACTTTTCAATCATTTCCAAGTGCACATCACTCAGTTGATCAAGTATATACTTTTCTAGTTCAAGTTTCATTTTGTTGACTTAGCTAACGTTAGCTAGCTAGAATAGAAAATGTCAATGGCTATCTAGCTAATAGTAATAGTAATAGTAACATATTGTCGTTTCACTAGTAGTGGATGTTAAGTTCAAAGTAACCTAATGTTCAAAGATCTTTCACAAGAAATTTACATTTACTGATTTGGCAGACGCTTTTATCCAAAGCAACTTACATTTGAGGAACAACATACAATCATCAACAGAGCATCAAATACAGCACTAGATCTACACCCGACAATACATATTAATGAAAGCAGCAATAAATACTAGTAAGCGCAAATGGCACATATTGCATCAATGGGATAAATACCTAGGGAAAGAAGTTAGAGTTAACAAAAAGTGCAATCAATACAAGATAATTGTAGGGGATAGAAGAAGAAGAGCACAGGAAGTGCATTTTAGATGTTAGGAGTTAGAGGTGTTAAAAGAGGAAGTGTTCTCAGAAGAGATGAGTTTTCAAGAGCTTCTTGAAGTTAGAGAGGGATGCCCCTGCTCTGATGGCATGTGGTAGCTTGTTCCACCATCGTGATGTCACAGATGCCAACAGACAGGACTGGGATTGCTTTGTGTGAAGGGATGGCAGAGTTTGTTGTAGCACCGTAGTGGCCGAGAAGGAACTTAAACTTGTATTATGGAGTTTAGGTAGATGGGTGCAGACCAGTAGTCACTCTGTATGCAAGAATTAGTGACTTGAATCTGATTCTGGAGGCCATGGGTAGCCAATGGAGGTAACACAGCAATGGAGTGACATGCGTCCTTTTGGGCTGATTAAAAACCAGGCGTGCTTGCTGCGTTCTGAGCCTCCAAGCTGTAAGACCCACTAGGAGGGCATTGCAATAGTCGAGGCGAGAGGTAACCATGGCCTGTACCAGAAGCTGAGTGGCATATTGAGTGAGGTAGGACCTGATTTTTCTGATGTTGTATAGAGCAAAGTGGCACGACCAAGACACAGCAGCAACATGGTCTTTAAAGGACAGCTGGTCATCAATCATGACACCCACGTTTCTCACCACCCTGGTTGGAGTGATGGTTGACGAGCCAGTTTGTAGTTTGATGTTATGGTGGATAGATTGCTTGGCTGGAATGACCAAGAGTTCAGTCTTAGAGAGGTTTAGCTGAAGGTGGCAAGCCTTTTTTCTTAGCAGGGTTTCTGCAGGTTTCACCTAGTCAAATAAATAAACAAAAGACTTTTTAAGACTTATATCACAACATCAAAAAAAGAAACATACAAAAGAAATGCAATCACAAAATTAATTGCAGAGTAAATAAATGTATTCAAATTAGGGTTGAGTGATGTCAACATTGGCATTGGACAATGTCAACAATAAAACACCGGGATGGACGATGACATTGATACGCTACATAATTAACAATTTTGCATGTGGTGCACCTGCTGCCGTGAAAAAGGATCACAGGTGGAAATATCCAGGAAAAAATACGAGTTCTGTGTCTTTTCGGCAACTTTATACAACATAACCTACTGCTGATGGAGAAACAGGGGAGCAAACAGGGAGACAGAGATAGAGAGAGACGGGAAAGCCGGTGCGTTTACACTGAGAGACCAGAGGTAAGATGTGAGTGTGAGTGAGTGCAGGGACAAGTTGAGGCTGGTGCAAAGCAAGTACATTTACAAATAATAATAAAAATACTGTCCATGGGGATTAAAACATGGCGTTATAATGTAAAAAATTAAGATGGTATTTTTGTGTGGGGGGAAAAAGTAGAGCAGATTTTGAATAAACTACACTCCAAAAGCTAAAGTTGCTAAATAAGTCTACTAGGTTTGAGTTATATCCATTAGATCTGGGAAAATTCACGTGATTAGTTCTGATGCTCTCCAAAATGATTTTACATTCATGGCACAGTACCAAGCAGTTTTAAGCCTCACCACCTAAAAATGGCAGGTAAACGATAGTTACGTATTGTAACTCCAGATTCTCTGAGTATAGGCGCAGCCCTCTAAGGCTATTGGGTTTACCCCTACCCCCACAGCGTGGGCCTCTCCTACATCCACACCTTGTATATGTACACGCACAACGGTGAGACCCAGCCATCGGCTCCCATAGTGCCTTTTCTTCAGCACTGAGAACCAAGGCCCAGTGAGGCACACTGTTTAGACGGCTGCGCCAATACTCATAGAATCTGCTGAAACCTTGGTCCGAGAAGCCACCTTGGTGATGGGAATGTAGGTGGAAACAGGAGCCTGCAGAGTCTTCGGGTCTGAGGCAGCACCTTCCTGGTACCACCGGATGGGAGGGAAGCGCGGCCAGACCGGGTCCTGCCTAGCCGGCTGGCTGAGAGCGAGAACATCGGCCCTCTCATCTGGAGGAGAGAGCTCTTGGCCCGAGGGAACAGACAGCTGACAGTGGGCAGCCGCCCTCTGGATGATGACAGGAAGCTCTCTGATGAGGCCGCTGATTGAAGGCAGGGAAGTGGAGGCCGACAGCGGAACGGAAACCTCGCCGGAGAAGTCTACCTCGGGGTCGGAGTCCCCCACCTCGAGGTCGGCGATCGCTGGGGGCAGGGAGAATGGGGAGCCGCTGGGAGACCTGTGAATGGAAGAGGAGGAGCTGTACGACTCTGGCTCTTCCGGCAACAGCAGGCTGAGGGCTTCATCCAAGGAGTGAGTTGGCAGTGAAATACCCGACAGCATTGCTGCCGGGAGTAAGTGCTCGGCCGGCACACTCCGGGCATGATGTAGCCCGTGTGGCAGACGCCGCACACCCGTACGGAAGGGGCAGCGCCAAAATAATAATCTCATTATTGTTCTGGGCCCCACGCACCTCTGTGACGCATTATCTAAAGATATAGTTTTTCTTGACTAGCTAGAGAGAGTAGATTAAGTGTACTTCTCGGTTTATTCTCTTTTCAAAATAATTGTAACTCAATTATTTGCTCAACCCCTCAGCTTGTTTTTATTTTCCATTTAACTCTAACTGTACCTTTTACTGTCCCGTTTTACCCTGTTTTAATGTGTATTTATGTTGCTTTTAAACTGTTTTATATTTCCCTGTTGCTTTTATGTTTTATGTAAAGCACTTTGAATTACCTTGTTGTTCAAATGTGCTATACAAATAAGGCCTTGCCTTGCCTTGATGGCATTGCCCTGGCCTCCAGCACCACTGTGAGAAATCTTAGTTTAAATCTCACATTAAGCAAATTTCAAGGACCGCCTTTTTTCACCTTGGTAATATTGCAAAAAACAGGAACATCCTGCCTAAAAATGATGCAGAAAAACTAGTCCATGCATTTGTTACTTCTAGGCTTGATTACTGCAATTGCTTATAATCAGGCTGCTCGAAAAAGTCCATTAAGACTCTTCAGCACGTGTTCTGACAGGAACCAGGAAAAGAGATCATATTTCTCCTGTCTTAGCTTCTCTGCATTGGCTTCCAGTAAAATCCAGAATAGAATTTAAAATCATTCTTCTCACCTACAAAGGACTTAATGGTCAGGCACCATCTTATCTTAAAGAGCTCATAGTACCTTACTACCCCACCAGAGCACTGCGCTCCCAGAATGCAGGGTTACTTGTGGTTCCTAGAGTCTCCAAAAGTAGAGCCAGAGCGTTCAGCTATCAAGCACCTCTCCTGTGGAACCAGGGGCCCGTTCTTCGTACGTCGCTAACTCACTTAGCTGGATTTGATTGTTGGCGATTTGGCATGATCTTGGATTGTTTGGTTCTTCGACGCTCATCCTGGACTTGCTGTTATAGCAACAGGTGCGTAAGCTTGAACCTGCTCGCGAGCAGGATTATTTTATGTTAACAGGATTAGATCCCGGCTTTATAAGTGGAGGTGATACGGGAAGTCTTTGGCAGACATGTCTTGTCCATTTTTACGAGAAGAACCTGTTGTTGAAGGTGGCAGAATAATTCGAAGAGCTTTTCGAATGAATCGCGTATTGTGAGATAGACAGGATCCTTTAGCGCAGCGCGATAATATACTTATTGAGAGATATCGTTTTTCTTGTGAGGGTGTCAGATACATCATTAATTTGTTGGAACCACACGTTAAAAGTTCGACTCGTCGGAGTCGGGCTTTAACAACGGCACAAACTGTGTGCATTGCCCTGAGATTCTTTGCGAGTGGCACGTTCCTTTACATTATTGGAGATGCAGAAAACTTGGGGAAAAGTGCTGTCTGTCGTGCCATTCGCAAAGTGTATCTGGCACTCAAGGAGTTTTTGTGGTATTTCTAAGACACTTCAGACCACAGGTTGTGAAGCAGAATTTTTTTGCCATTGCAGGAACATTACAATTGTTAATGAAGATCATGCAACCATGATCATGCCAAAAAGTAGGACTTACAGTGTTTCTTCCTCAGGCTTCCCTAACGTGATTGGTGCCACACGTCCCCATCAAGGCCCCACCAGGCCCCAATGAAGGGGATTTTGTGAACCGAAAGGGATTTCACAGTGTAAATGTGCAGGTAAATTACTATTACGATTCTCAATATTCCAGATTAGCAATATATCAAATAATAAAAAAATGTAATCAAAGTATGCAGTTGACTGATTAAAAATATCTTAGATAGTGTGTGACTCAATGTCATACATCACAAATATGGAAACAAAATGGCCTGGTTCCGTGCATGACTCCAGGATTTTCAGAGAGTCACATTTATGCACATTATTTGAACATGGTAAGAAATTTTTATATCAAGCTCACTGTATGACATACATTTATTCTGAGCCTAACAAAACTGCATTTTTCCAGGTGCTTACGACGGGATCCTGCTTGGTGACCGGTGCTATGCCTGCAGGCAGTATTTTCTGATGCCATTCCCTGACCCAAACCCGTTACAATGCAGCTCTAGCCAGGACAAGGGCACGCATTGAAATGACCTTTGGGCAACTAAAGGAAAGATTTCAGTGTCTGAAGGGTCTGAGGGTTGCACCTAACAGGGCCTGTGACATTTTCGTTGCATGTGCCATTCTCCACAACATTGCCACCATCAGAAATGAGAGGACCCCTGTGGTGGAGGTGCAGCCTGTAGATGACCTCCAGCCCGTGCACTTGGACCAACCTAGTGGCAGAGCTGCACGGGACAGAATTGTGGAACCATTTTTGATTTTTTTACAAACAAAAACATTCATTAAATGAAGGACAAGACAACCTGCTTAGTTCCTTGATTTTTATTTCAATTATTCTTTGTCAAGAAAAGCCAGTGATGGTCATCTTTTGCCTGCAATAAGATATATTGTTATCCAAGGTCAGCAATAGTACTCTGTGTGAAATAGTGTATTAGCACTTACTCTGAAGTTCCTTTTGAAGCAACTCAATCTCTAGTGCCAGTTTTTTCTTCTTTAAGGTGTCAAGTTCTATTTCTACCCTTAATTTTTGTTTTTTCAGGTCAAAATACTAAATTTTCTGTTGTAGATTCCGTTTATATAGGGTACGGATATCACCCTGTGCCATTTTTGGATAAAAAGAATTACCAAAAAAAAAAAAAACTCAACCCAAGCCTCATGCAACAGAAATAAAAAGGAAATATACTACACTGCCCACCTCTGTATCATTTTGTGCTGTAGGCCTGTCTGGCCTTTCCTCCTGCAACTCATATTGCAGTCAGAAATTATATGTACACAACTATAAATTAAGCAGTTATTTATGCACTTACAAGTACTTCCTCCAAAGGACAGTCATCTGAGAGGGTTTCTTCACTGTCCTGTGCAAAAGAAGCTAATGGGTATCACAAAATGTTGCACTCTCTTTCCTTTTGATGTAAAGTTAGAAAAAGTTCACTTACTGCACATGCTTCAGCCACCACTTGCTTGGGAACAGGTAAAAGTGTTGTTGTATTATGTAAAACTGCACAAAAGAAGAGAACACAATGGCATTACAATGAACTACACTAAAAAATGTGATCAATAACATATTGTAAAATATTTTTACATTAAGTTATGCAGTTTTCACCTTCACAAGTCAAAGCAATTCATCACTACTCAATATTTATCAGTTGAAATGACTGTACCAGCCATTTGGATTATAGGCATACTTAATTTAATACAGCAACAAATTATTTACAGTGTAGCAAGATCATTTAAAACTCAATTACCAGTAATAAAGGTGTTGCTACTGGTCCCTGGCTTTTGGTCTAAGGAAGAGCTGCCCCCAGGGATGCCCTCCACAATGGGTCGGTTCACATTTAAACCAAGGGCCAGCTCTTCTGCCGGGGTATAATGTGGGGGTGCAGGACCACCACCTGTTTTTTTCTGCTCTGCCTTTTTCTTGGTTGCTGTTATAAACAGACAAACACAATTTAACATTTATTTTGGTAAAAGAGACTAAATAGTAGAAGTAGAAAAGATTACCATTTTAAAGAATATTCTTGTATTTCACTTTTACCTGTTCCCATGTTCTAGTGGGTCCTGAGGTGGCTCTGACATTAAGCAATTATGAAATTATTAAAATACAAGAATATATACTGTAATAAGTGATAGAACCATAACATGGAGCACTTACGCATTTAATTTGTCTGCAACTTTTTGCCAGCCCTCTCTCCTGGCTTTTGCACACTTTGAGGTGTTCCCTGGCGTTTTTATTAAGTCTTCAAATTCTGTATATCCTTCTAACAATAACACTTGCTCTGCTGCGGAGAAAAACTGAGCGCGCTCTTTGGCCATGGTGAACAGCCAATAGCAGCGTTGCTGATCAATGTTTCTACTATCGATACATATCCCCTTTTAAACCAGCGCATGAACGCACAATTATCTCCAGCTGTACTAATCAAACCGGCAGGTGTGTTCGAAGAACCCAGTTAGCCAGATCATGATTAGGCCGATGATATTATCTTGGATCATTTGATCTCGGATGTTTTAAGCAACGTACGAAGAACAGGCCCCAGGTTCCAGTTTGGGTTCAGGAGGCAGACATCATGTACACATTTAAGAGTAGGCTTAAGACTTCCCTCTTTGATAAAGCTTATAGTTAGGGCTGGTGAGTTCTGAACCATCCCTTAGTTATGGTGCTATAGGCCTAGACTGCCAGGGGATTTCCCATGGTGCACTGTGCTCCTCTCTCCTCTTCTTTCTCTCCCTCTGTATGCAACCTCATCCCATTATTGCATGTTACTAACACAACTTCTCCCCTTTCCGGTAGTCTTGTGCTTTCTCGCCCCTCTCCTCTCTCCTCCTATCACTTCCTAAAGGTGTTTCTGGCTCTGGAGCTGTGGAGTCTGGATCTGTGGTTGCGAGTCACCTGCTGCCCCCGTGTTCCTGCTCGACACCCTCTGCTACAATTATTGTTACTCGTCCTATTGTTATTACTGTTAACACTACTATCTGTACCATTTTTCATTCAGTCTATAGCAACATCACCTTTACTGTCTGTACCTCTGTGTGGATATTGTGTTGTAACTCTCTTATTTAAAGGCTCTGGTTGTGATCACATTGGAAGTGACCAATCATAAGAGGATTAGTGCCCTCGGTTTCCGCTCCCAAATTGTCCAAAGTCATGTAGACTTGAGCGAGCAGAAATCCACTGCGCAAGCTAAACACCACTCTGCGAGCAGAAGCCCACTGTGCGCGAGCAGGCTTCCTGTGCAAGCAGAGTTAACCTATGAGAGCATGCCTGGTGCTCACTCGCAGCTACCTGTACAACTGTCGGTTGTTGAATTTGTGCTGTGTAGTACTTTATCGTGCCAGCGGGAAGGTTAATTTTGAAATGACATAATTTGCTTGTGAGCATGTTTTACACGCTCACAAGTTAAGATATAAATTTAACGCCATACATCTGCACTCTGTGTTGGAGGTGGGGCTTAGGCGGCTGCTCCACACAAAGAGTAGATAGTCACAGAAGATAACGTGTTACTTACTACTTTTTGTATTCAATTTCAGTTTAGTTTTAATAGTTTAACGTGAATTTGCTATTTTATTTTTTGAAAATGCTTAGTTTTAGTTAGTTAGTTTTAGTGTTTTAGTCTTTGCCGCTGCACGATGCTCAGTTCAGTTTAGTTCAATCCAGTTTAGTTTATTCACAAAACATTAGAATACAAGTACAATCATTAGAAATAATGCAGATTTGTAAAAAGGGACAACTTTTTTTAAGCTATCTGAAGCTTGTAGGGGCCCAAATGCTAAGCATATATATGTATTTTATTGAACAAACGAAGAAAGAGTCTTTGAAAGTAAAAACTGAATTACAAAAGCTGATCACTAGTTTACAGGATGGGATGGATGGCAACAGCCTGACACAGATGCAAAACGACTTGAAAACAGAATTGACTGCTTTTGAGGAAGATAAGGAAATATGAACGAGACGCAGAAGATTACAGAAGAGGAACAGTGTACAACTGGACAGAGACCGTGAGATTCAACACACAGCACGGACGGGGATCGAGACATACTGGACGGCGCCCTGACCGCAGTCAGCCCAAACACCGCCGGGGGCTGCTTCTCACCAGTGAGGAGGAGATGAGTGACCATGGACTAACCAGTGTGTCCTCGACAGATGAGGATTTTTTAAAGGACAAAGAACGGCATCAAAGAAGAAAAAAACGAGGAGGGGACAAAGGAGAAGAAGGAGCTTGCAACCCCATTAGGGCGATGACAACGTGGAGCAAGAACTATCAGTAATTAACATCTCCGACCATATCCTAACCCCCCCTCAAATGTCTCAAATGTTTTGAGCCGTGGACTTTCATTTGTCCCTACTAACAAAGTTAATGCATTTAAATTGAAAGTTCATTCTTATAAATTTTTTAGAAAATTGCATTTAAAACATTTTTTTCACAATAAAAGGTAAGAAGGAAAGGAAGAAACAACGGACCCTCTGAATAAGTTTAAGAAAAATCTTTTTATGCCTCCTGGGCCTCCCAACCCTACACTGGCTAAATTTAGTGAAGTAGTGGAGAAAGATATGCCACAATGCTATATTATCCATGCTATATTATATTCATTCATTACACAGACTAATATATTTCAAATGTTTATTTCATTTAATTGTGATGATTAAAACTGACAACTAATGAAAATCCCAAAATCAGTATCTCCGAAAATCAGAAGATTACTGAAGACCGATACAAAAAAAGGATTTTTAGAAATGTTGGCCATCTGAAAAGTATGAACATGAAAAGTATGAGCATGTCCCGCACTCAATACTTAGTTGGGGCTCCTTTTGCCTGAATTACTGCAGCAATGCGGCGTGGCATGGAGTCGATCAGTCTGTGGCACTGCTCAGGTGTTATGAGAGCCCATGTTGCTCTGATAGTGGCCTTCAGCTCTTCTGCATTGTTGGGTCTGGCATATCGCATCTTCCTCTTCACAATACCACATAGATTTTCTATAGGGTTAAGGTCAGGCGAGTTTGCTGGCCAACTAAGAACAGGGATACCATGGTCCTTAAACCAGGTACTGGTAGCTTTGGCACTGTGTGCAGGTGCCAAGTCCTGTTGGAAAATGAAATCTGCATCTCCATAAAGTTGGTTAGCAGCCGGAAGCAGGAAGTACTCTAAAACTTCCTGGTAGACGGCTGCGTTGACCTTGGAACCTCAGAAAACACAGTGGACCAACACCAGCAGATGACATGGCACCCCAAACCATCACTGACTGTGGAAACTTTACACTGGACTTCAAGCAACGTGGATTCTGTGCCTCTCCTCTCTTCCTCCAGACTCTGGAACCTTGATTTCTAGAGGAAAATTTACTTTCATCAGAGAACATAACTTTGGACCACTCAGCAGCAGTCCAGTCCGCTTCTGACGCTGTGTCTTGTTCAAGAGTGGCTTGACACAAGGAATGCGACAGTCGAAACCCAAGTCTTGCATACGTCTGTGCGTGGTGGTTCTTGAAGCACTGACTCCAGCTGCAGTCCACTCTTTGTGAATCTCCCCCACATTTTTGAATGGGTTTTGTTTCACAATCCTCTCCAGGGTGCAGTTATCCCTATTGCTTGTACACTTTTTTCTACTACATCTTTTCCTTCCCTTCGCCTCTCTATTAATGTGCTTGGACACAGAGCTCTGAACAGCCAGCCTCTTTAGCAATGACCTTTTGCGTCTAGCCCACCTTGTGCAAGGTGTCAATGGTCGTCTTTTGTAAATATATAAAAAATTTTAATAAAATAAAACAGTAAGCGTGTTTGTGTTGTGTTAAAATAAATGAAACAGTAACATGTGTGTGTTATAATAATATATTAAAAATTAAAATAAAATAAATAATACCGAAAACGTGTGTGTGTACATTGATAGACAAAAAATAAAAACATTTATTAATTAATTAAAAAAACAACAATAATAAT
>NC_060169.1:6283638-6284206 GCF_021292245.1 Micropterus dolomieu | reverse complement strand
CCCCACATTTTTGAATGGGTTTTGTTTCACAATCCTCTCCAGGGTGCAGTTATCCCTATTGCTTGTACACTTTTTTCTACTACATCTTTTCCTTCCCTTCGCCTCTCTATTAATGTGCTTGGACACAGAGCTCTGAACAGCCAGCCTCTTTAGCAATGACCTTTTGCGTCTAGCCCACCTTGTGCAAGGTGTCAATGGTCGTCTTTTGGACAGCTGTCAAGTCAGCAATCTTCCCAAGGCCTTTGCAGGTGTTTTGAGTTAATTAGCTGATTAGAGTGTGGCACCAGGTGTCTTCAATATTGAACCTTTTCACAATATTCTAATTTTCTGAGATACTGATTTTGGGGTTTTCATTAGTTGTCAGTTAAAATCATCTAAATTAAAAGGAATGAACACTTGAAATATATCAGTCTGTGTGGAATGAATAAATTATGAATGAATAAATTATACAAGTTTCACTTTTTGAATGGAATTACTGAAATAAATCAACTTTTTGATGATATTCTAATTATATGACCAGCACCTGTGTGTGTGTGTGTGTGTGTGTGGATATTTCTGAGTGCATTGT
>NC_060169.1:6281775-6283618 GCF_021292245.1 Micropterus dolomieu | reverse complement strand
GTGTGTGTGTGTGTGTGTGTGTGTGTGTGTGTGTGTGTGTGTGTGTGTGTGTGTGTGTGTGTGTGTGTGTGTGTGTGTGTGTGTATATATATATATTTAGTAGTAACACATTGTCTAAATAAATACAAATAAATGAAGCACATGCTACATCTACTGTATAATTTATAAACTACATGAAGAAAGAACTAAACTACCCTAATCCTACTACCTAGTGGTCCCAAGAAATTCATTACATCAGTCTCCAGCGCAGTCATTCTTGGTTAAATAGATGAAATCCTATAAATGGAGGTGATGGACAGCTAACAAAATGGAAGATATTGTAGGCTTGGAGCCACAAACAACAGGTCCCTAGCACCCTGAAGGTAAGTATGACTGGAAAGCGCCTAGGCTATATTAAAATGTAAACCTATATTAATCAAAGATTCTATGTTAAAAGCACAAAGAGACAGGTTGGCTGAGATATGAATGAGTTAACCCAGTGCAAGGGGAGCTCACAATCAATGTAGGCCACTAGGGGCAAGTTCATTACACATGCAGGATGAGCTCTAGCCAGACCATCAGAAAAAAACAAGGAAAAGAAAACTACCAAGACAGTGACTCACTACCTGCAACCTAAAGTAAACACAGCTCTGTAGTTGTCACATTCATATTATTTTGTACATATGTAGGCTATGTATAAAATATAAGAGAAAACATGTTCAAATCCAACCAACTGCCAGCCAATCCCTACCTGGGTCTCTCCGGCTAAGTTAGCCTCCCCATAACGTTACATGGGGCTCTCCTCGTAACAGCGGTCGCCACCTGTGATGCTGCAGCCAGATAAAGCAATCTTGGCAGGCCAGGCCATGACACGCAGCGTGCCAGCTCTGGGGAAAAGCATAATACACCTGCGGCTCACCAACAGGTGCCTATTAGACTGCTATTTGCTAATCACCCCGCACACCTCTAAACTCCCGGTCCAGCAAGACTATCTGCCCCGCAACGTCAGTTCCCCCGGCTTCATATCCACTTGAAATGTAGGCTTCGGTCTTATGAAATAAATAAACGAAAACTAAGGACTTTTACTCTTTCATTTTAGTTACTTTTAGTTAGTTTTGCAAACCGACAATGTAGTTTTAGTTAGTTATTGTTTTTTTGTAAAGCCTCCGTTTTTATTTAAGTTAACGACAACGTTTTTTCACACCTAGTTTTCGCTAGTTATCGTATTCGTTTACGATAATAACCTTGGTTACTTGAGGCTATTAGGTATTCTATAGTTGGTGATTTTCCCGAAGACCGTATACCTCCAGCTAGAAAGTTTGTAACGGCTGGAAACAGTGCATGGCTGCAATGCAGCTACCGGAGCTGATCCTGGCCATTCAATTCAATTCAGCTTTATTGGCATGAATGTATAACAACAATATTGCCAAAGCATCATACAAACTACATAAGAACAATCAACCCCATACATTTCATTAAACAAGTTATAAATGCATATAAATGCAAGTAATTAATGCCTTTGTGTGTTTTTGTATGTTAAAAAAATAAAATATGAAAAATTGAAATTAAATAAATAAATAAAATGGTAAGTGTGTGTGAGCGTATGTGTTAAAAATTTTTTTAAAATAAATAAAAACAGTAAGAGTGTGTTTTAAAAAAATGTAAATATATAAAAAATTTTAATAAAATAAAACAGTAAGCGTGTTTGTGTTGTGTTAAAATAAATGAAACAGTAACATGTGTGTGTTATAATAATATATTAAAAATTAAAATAAAATAAATAATACCGAAAACGTGTGTGTGTACATTGATAGACAAAAAATAAAAACATTTATTAATTAATTAAAAAAACAACAATAATAAT
>NC_060169.1:6251466-6281675 GCF_021292245.1 Micropterus dolomieu | reverse complement strand
AGGGTTGAAACTTACTACAAAAAGAACACAAAGAGCACAGCACCCACTCCACCTGGTGAAACTAACAAATAGCAAACAGAACAATAAGTGAACTTCTCCACTGCACTCAAATGTGGAGCTAACATTCAAAGGTATGCAAATGTTTACCTAAACACAATGTACAGCTAATAGGCACTGAAGGTGGATAGTTCCACTACACACAAAGTACAACAGACAGGCTATGCAGTCAATACCAGCGGCACACAAGTCAACAGGCGGTGACAAGCTGCCTGGAGCAACAGCTGGACTCTCCTTATGAGCCGGAGGTAATTAACGTGGTGATGAGCCATTGGTTGAGTGGAAAACAGAGGAACCAATGGGCGGTACAGATGTCAGCACCCCAGAAACCAGGAAGTAGGCGGGTCTTCATTCCCCAGGGACACAGCCTACTTGGTAGAGGTGAGACAGGGAAAAGAGGAAACACAAGGGTGACAGCGACAGCCGTGACAGTGGTGTATGACTCCTCTCATCTATGAAGACTGACACGGTCACAAGCAGCACATGTAAAATAATGGCGTCTTGAACATCAGAAGGGGGATTGTGGCGGCGTCAGCAGGCCTCTCTCCCTCCATAACGGTCACTTGGTCAGTCACTCCCTTCCCCAGGTGCAGGTCGCCTGGCAGGGGGGCCTGGACTCGTCCGGGCAGGACATGGGTCACCTCGCCCGGGTACAAAGATGTGGCGACTCCATCCACGGAGGTGGTGAATTCAGTGAGCAGTTCGCCGTTTGCTGAAGAAAGGATGCTGAGGCAATAGGGACACTGCTATTTATACGTCACGCACGTATCAGTAGCGACGTCCTATTGGTCGGCTACATGATGCATGATAAATTTCAGTGGGCAAGTGCGTGCGTGTGATTGGAGGAGGTAGTACCCATAGAGTCCAGTAGAGGGCGGAGCCTGTGTGAGATAGAACTACTTCCGCAACCGCAGTCCAGCTTCGGCCGCTGCTCCGCGAGGCCCAGCCCAGCAGCCAACTTGTCCAGCATCTAATTATCGCTCACTAGCATGATCTCTGCATCTGTCAACACTGGACTGGATTGATGATTCCAGCAGCATTGATGGCATCACCCTCCCCCAGATCGCTGGGATCGCTGCCACAATATTTCCCTGAGCTGAGGAATGCTCTGGGGAAGCATCCCAACCACTCGTGTTAATATTTGATTGGTTCAGGGGCTAATAGCTGACCTGACTTGGTTGCCATGTGTCATTTATTTGCAATGATTTAAAGTCACATTAATAACATTAACATTAACATAGTTAACTAGCTAGCTAATGCTAAAAGCTATGAAGTAATGCTAAATTCTACAAGCTAATGCTAAATGCTACAAGCAATTGCTAATGCAGTGAAGCTAATCACTAACCCTATGAAGTAAGTAAGTAGTAATTAAGTAAAATGTATTTAATATAGCACCTTTCACAGAGCAAGTCACAAAGTGCTTTACAAAAAACAACAACAATAATAATAACAATAATAACAACAATAATAATAATAATAATAACAAAAGCAACAATAAAACAGTGGAGCAATCAGGTAGTCATAAATAAGCATCAAACATTATAAAGGCATCAATCAATATAATCATTGTAATTGTGTATGTTGAAACGTGCACAACTAATCAAAATTAAGGCATTTTAAAGAGAACATGACTATTCACAGTTAGAAGTTTAAAGGGGAACAAAGGCCTGTTTAAATAAAAAAGTCTTCAGCTGATTTTTGAATGCTTCGACTGAGACCTCAGAGCGTAGGTCTGACGGAAGAGTATTCCACAGTGTTGGTGCAACCACTTGGAAAGCACGGCCACCTCTAATTTTTAGATGTGTACGTGGTACAACTAGTAGGCCTTGGTCTGAAGATCTTAAAGGCTCACGTTAGCTTCAAGTGCTGTTAAAAATCTCGGAATTACGAGTTTAATCAACAACTGGCACTAGATGAAAAAGGCATTTGGGAGCAGATTGATGTCCTTCACATGAAATATTACCTTTTCAGAGGGGTTATAGGATTGCAAAGGTTACTATGACTGGCCTAAGTGCCCAGTGAAAAATTTGAAGTGATAAAGGATTCTGAATCTGTTATGCCTTTTACTTTAAAAACCTTTCGCTAGTGAGCCTGCTATTTACACACACTTAAAACAACCAAGGTTGACCAAGGTGCTTTGAGGAGATGAGATGGGAAGAAAGAAAAGAGAAATACCAGAAGAGGGGCAAAGCAAGAATAAAGGACTAATCGTTTTATCTTTGATTTCTGTTCTTATAGACCAGAGGTGTGGACTGGAGTCACATGACTTGGACTTGAATCAGATTCGAGTCGCAAAAATGATGACTTCAGACTTGCGACTCGACTTTGACTTGAACAGCAAAGACTCGTGACTTCACTTGCACTTGAGCCTTTTGATTCGAGCTGACTTGACACTCCCCATGGCCGAATATAAATTATGATATAAAAACTACTACCAGCGCGCTGTGAACCGTTCGTGATCGTTCCCTCTGTCTGGAGGAATTTTACGCATAAGCTATCCATGCACAACAGCTGGGGGCCTGACGCAGCACCACGCAATTTTCTAAATTCCTCCACCTCACGGAGAAAAGAAAGGTGAGGTAGAGAGACTGCTGCAGCTGTTGCGTGAAGCTGCTTGCACTAATTATAAAAACAAGTTAATTACGAATAAACGATAATAGCGCCGGGTGCTGTTTCAAATATAAATCCAGCGCACCCCTTTCCTTCACAGCTGAGGCTCTCGTCCCTCCCTAAGAGGTGTGTTCAGTGTTGTTCTACCTGATCGGTTCTTGTAAAATATCCACCGTGTCTGCGTCTTCTAGCGATTTATAGTTTTCTCACCGCTGGTTTCTGTCTCTGCATCTCCCGACAAAACACCTCTGTTTTATTTCAGCGTTCTGCAACGTAACTTTGTCAACTTTAATAATTCACCTGTCACCTGCTCTGCTCCACTCCGTGTACACACGAGCACACCTACACACGTGTACACACACATGTGTACACACACATACACTTACACACACAAGTTAATAATGTTGGATTATTGTTTCTTATTTCATGGGCCCCATGGGGCGGGTTTGCATGTTCTCTCTGGGTGCTCTTGCTTCCTCCCACCATCCAAAGATGGTCTCCAAAATTGTCCTTATGTGTGGCCCTGCCATGGACTGGTGACCTGTTGAGCGTGTACCCCAATGTTAGCTGGGATTGGTGACCCTGTACGCAGGATAAGTGGTTGACGATGTATGGAGTAATGCAGGAGCCTAGTTTCTAAAAAGAAAGTATTACATTTCAATAGTTAATGTTTCCTAAGGCAATGAGTAATCCTGTTAAATAATTGTGATCTCAATATTGACCAAAATAATTAGCAGCCCTACATGAACATTTAATTTAATTCATGAAATTTGATGTGTGAAACTACGCCTCTGCCTTCTTTCTGTACATGCTAATGCTTCATTCAATACATTCTTTTATTTTTAAGTTGAAAAAACTTTTGAAATAGTTTTTAAATTTGGTGAAGAGCGCATTATGACTTGTTTAGACTTGACTTTGACTTGTTGGTCCTTGACTTGAGACTTGACTCGGACTTGTAAAACTATGACTTGGTCCCACCTCTGTTATAGACCAATATCATCACTGTTCAGACTTCTTGTCTTTCTGAATTTAACATGCAGTGTTTCTGTGTACTGTATTGCCCTCTGCTGGTTTCTGTCTGATATGACTCCTAAATGGTCTCTGTTCTTGTTAAGTAGCATGGCAACCATCCTGTCTCTAATCTGCTTGTTCTGTTTGTTTGTTTGTTTCTTTATTTCACAGTGTGAGGACAAAAGTAACAGCTTTCATTATCAACACTGTAAATAATTCTCATTCTGGATTGCCATGCTACCCTCAGTATGCAGATTTGCAGGATAAATTACTTCTGTTACATTCAGACCGGTCACACAGATTTGTTAAACATATTGGATCAGATTTAAAATTAGTCCAATCTGATACTGACTAGACAAGTACTGACCTCATTTTCTCATCTCTGTTTTTTATCCAGTTCCTGGCCCACTGCTCTCTGCAGGAGCTCCTGCTGCCTTCAGGGTCTCCTCGTAAACTCCATGTTTTCGGAGTCTTGCACGCAATGTGTTGTGTTTTCGAGTGCTCTCAGTCAGATCGGTCAGAAGACATGACAAAATACTAATTAGACACAGTAACAAAACTGTTTCCATGTTGGAGGATGGTTTATTTTGCAGATTTCTGATGTTCTGAAAAAATAAAAGGCATATTCAATTGCTTATTATGAACTTAGAAAAATAGCCTTGTTTTAAGTATTGTAATAAGTAACTTTGGAGAAAATATGATGGGTTTTATTTAGTTAAGAAGCATTTACTAGCAATCTACTTAATCTAAACCATATGTTATGAATGCCTATCAAATTTTGCAGAGCTACACTGCCTGGTTCAGATTAAACTGCTAAATGATGCAGTGAAAAGTTCAGGTGCCCTCACAATTTTAAAATCTAATTCAAATATGTCAGGCTTTATGGAGATTAATATGAAACCATGCACTAGACATATAGAATGTTTCTGTTTGATGGAATGATGCATCTAGGATTTGAATATTTCACTCACATGTGACCATTGCTTCAGTGAAGATCTCGAATAAGCTCCTCCAAAACGGGTAATGCTTAACAGTGGAAAAGAATATTTAACAATCTTAAAACTAAAACTGTTACACATAAGCCATAGCCTCGCTCTTCAACCCTAAATGTCACAAAATAGGGCACAACAAATGCAAAAATTGTATTGTGATTATTTTGACGATATGAGTCATGATTTAGATGATTCATTTTCACTGAAAAAAATGCTAACAATGTGATTTCTGCTGGCGTTTGTACAAAACAAGCATGTTCCCCATGTCTGGAGAATATGATTTGTAAATTGAGAGATATCTCAGATGCATCTCAGCTCCTGCAATTTGGATATTGCACTTGGCTATATTGCAATTCTGATAATATTTAAATTAATTGTTCAGCTCTAACATAAAAGAATGAACGAATTGAATAAAATAAAGCAAACTATAAATGGCATGTAGAACAAACAAGTGTGTGGTGTTCATTCACTCATGATTCCTCTTTCCATTTCCTTTAATGTAAAATGTTTACAAACTGTAATTAATTGAGACAAGTATCTCATGTGATTTTATAAACTACACCCCAACAATTTAGATCTCAAAGAGCCATATTTTTTATATTTGACTGAATTGTGACTATGTATAGTTTTAGAGCCTACCTATGCTGGTCTTTGATACAAACACAGTAAATAATATGCTGCCTGGCCATTTAAGTATTTATACACATACATGGCCTGCTTACAGAAGCCTTAAGCGGCCATCGATAAATTTAAATTATTTTTTTTTACTTGGCCGTTTCTTTAGGATAATGTCAAAGTACTTTTCAGTGTGACTGGTTAGCTCAGTTGGTAGATTGCAGGACTTGTAATTCAAGAATTGTGAGTTTTTCTTCTTTTGTGTGTTTTTATTATCCCCTTCAACAAAGTTGTTATAAAGAGATTCAGGGGAATCCAATCACACATTTCCCGACAGCTATTTCAAAGGTTCCAAAATAGTCGTCAGAAAATGTGTGATGTTAAATGGACTCCCCTGAATGAGAAGCACAGGAATTTCCTCTGCCTGGGAATGATGGGAAATGAAAAGTCCATAGGTTGATGGATGTGGACCAATCGACGGGATGCACACAGTCCAGCACATGCTTTATTGTGAGCATTTGAAACAGTCTCTTCATAAGAACTTTGTTGAAGAGGATTATGAAAAAATAAAGAAATAAATGGTGTTGAGTGAAGATCAAACCCACAAGTCTAAGAGTATGAGTCCTGTGCTCCACATGAGCTAACCAGCGACATATTCACACTGAAATTACCATTAAACCACTGTGTTAAGCTGTTTTGTTATCTTGAGATCACAAGAAAATTATCCTGTTATCACGGGGAAAAAACATTTGTTATCTTGACATAATTATCCAGTTATCACGGGAAAACGGAGTAAAAAAAATATTTGAATGGATGCCGCTTAGGGCTTCCGTACCTGCTGCTAAATACTTAGCTCTATTAATGATGTAGTTTTTTTTAAACAGGCTACATTAATATGTTCTATGGGCTGTTTTATTGTAGGTCATTAGGCTATTGTTGACATATCATCTTAAGTAGGCTATTTTTTGTAAGGTGGCCTGTTGTTGCTTAGAAAGACCAATTTATTACATGCATGGGGACTCCAAAATAAAAAGCGTTTTCCAGATCCTCCAAGATTATCAGTAGGCCTATTTTTTTGTAACTTGCACAGTTCAACCGAGTTGCCATTTTTACTGCAGTCCTCGAAAGCATCACCCTATCGCTGCATCGCCGGACCTCTCAGGTGTCTCTGCTGGGCGGCCGCACGCGGCGGAGTCAATGGAGGAAATATAACGTGGCGGCATGGCGGACAGAGAGAAGCGGAAAGCCAGCTCACCATCTGGCCGCAACATCCAGGTGAACTCCCCGGCAAGCTTCAGGTAAGAGCACCGGCTGAGGGAGCCCGGGGAGGGGGGCCGAGCCGCCCCTCCTGGAGGCTGTGAATGAGCGATGAGCCCGCGCGGATCTGCAGAGCTGAAGGTGCTGATGCTGGCTGATCTGAGCCGCCGCAGCTGCGCTTGGCTCCGCTCAGCTTTGTGGATTGAAGTCGCAATGTGTTGTTGAGTCGCATGTTTTGTGTTTGGGCGTGTCTGCTCCCGGAGGACCGAGACGAGCTGTCTGTTATATAACTACTACTACTAAGCCTACAATAACTGTACAGCGGCTTTACGAGTTTCAGCTTCGAATTATGTGTTTATACTGGCCTTATCGCCTGCTTTTCGGCATTTTTTTCGCTTGGTTTGCCACAAAATACTGTTGATGTAATATACAAGGAGTTACCAGTGATTGAATGTGTTTGTGGCGCACATTGATGATTTTAATGACAGCACTCTAACATATTATTGTATTTAATAGGCTATTAGATTAACTCATATTGTGTGTTCAGGACTCCTGAGTTTACAGTAACCTTATGAGAGCTTTAGTAGTAGCCTACCTAGGCCTGCATCATAACAAATCAATATTTCAGCTTAAGCCTGGAGATTTGGAAGCACAACAAAACAATGTTTTATAGTTTTGCTTTTTTGTAGAAAGGAAAATGCATTTATGTCTAATAAATTAATGATTTTGAATGTATAATTGTGTGACTGTAGAGTCCCTGCCACAGAATTAACTCATGGATATTTTCCTGCTCAGTTGTATGTAATTTATTCAGTAAAATATAAAAGATTTCCTGATTATTTTGCCTATGTCTAAGTGAAATCTCCTTTGCTTCTTGGACTGTTGTTCAGACTGTAAAAGCTATCACTTTAGGATCTGGTAACTTGGGATGGGCATTTTTATTGTATAAATTAATAATACATACAGTATTTCTGTATGTATTTCTAATGTACTGTATTTATTTCAGCCCTATTTCCTTTTCCCTAAGTGGTTACCCCACTTGTCAGGCCGCCATTGTAAATAAGAACTTGTTCTTAATGACTTGCCTGTAAAAATAAAGAATAAAAATATATGTATGTGTGTATATATATATATATATATATATATATATATATATATATATATATATATATATATATAGTGTAATGAATTAATAATCAGTAGCATAAAAACATAATTTATTGGTTAGTCGATAATGAAAATAGTTTTGCAGGGCTACGGTATAAATAACATATGGTGTCATCAGTGAGAGCTAATTCAACCAGCAGTTCAAATCAATGTTTAAGACAGCTGAGCAGGGTGAGGGATTAACTGCATGCTGTTGACAGGCTTTTATACTCTGTGTCACACACCTATACACACACACAGTTACACACATACCCAGAGACTTACACGTTGCCTGCGGAGAAGCTGCAATTCTTCAGTGGCATTACTGAGTGGATGGAGGCCTGTGATCAATATTCCCCAGTGAGACAGCAACACACACACACACACACACACACACACACACACACACACACACACACACACACACACACACACACGCCCTCAGGCTCAGTCTGTCCCTGTCTCATTAGCAGAGCTACAAACACGCAGATCCACAACCATCTTTTCATCACAGTGGCATCTGAGTTGCTCCAGCAGTGTTATTATATATATATATATATATATATATATATATATATATATATAAAATAAATAAGGGCTTCAAAGTCACACACAGCAACAAACATGAAATTGTCAGGAGAAAACAAGCAGTTTCAGAAGCACGACGAATTAAAGCCACATGATCCAAATGTAAACTAAAGTGTTGTATCAGCACCAAAATCCAAAATCAAAGACACTAGGGTACTTAGGCTATATGTTTTTGTTTCAAAACTGAGTTTTAAAATGAAAATGATCTCTGTCCACACCAGCGTTTTAGCATTAATGCTCATGAAGTGGCCATTCACGTCAACGAGGTGTAACTGTTACTGAAAGTAATACAGGAGTCCAAGCGTCTTTGGCGGCGGAAAGCAGACTGCGCCATCACCACGAAAACGTAGCAGTGTGGATGTAGCCTACTTAATAAGTCATCAATGTTGTCAAGGATTAGCTGAAAACCAGCTAACTTATTAATGTTAAATGTTACATATAAAAAAAATACAGCTTGGACCTTAAACTTACTGTTCACTGTTCATCATAAAAAACAACAGCAAGCAGCAAAATAAAATTATGACACAAGACAATAATATATATTTCAAAAATTGGTCAGCTGTTTAAAAGGAAACTTAAATGACAATTATGAAAACAATAAAATCCATGTTCTTTCTTGAAGAGCCAGACAATCCACAATCTCTGGGTTGGCCCACTCTCAGCGCAAACATATGTTGGCATGTTTTCCTCCGTCACCCTCCCTGCCTCCACACACTGTGGTCGAATCCTCCGTCTCTCCCCAACCTGCTGTTGAGAACAGACAGCCTGTGCAGCTATTTCTATGGAGATATTCAGTAACAGAGATACAGGAGTAGCTCACCTTCAAATCTAGATTCAGTCCACGGTTTATTTAGCTTTTCAAGCCTATGGCCCGGTTTTGAGGCCCTTAAAATATATTGTGAATCATCAATATAAAGTTGATAAGTTGTCACATGAGTTTGAGGACAACATATTTCTGAATCATAGAAATCAGAAATTATATGTTTTTTTTAGATTTCTATGAGGGATAACACAAGTTGTTTTTTTAGCAAGAAGCACTGAGGGTGGAGTTTTTCTATTTTCCAACATATAATGTTAATGATATTCACACTGACAGCAAAGTTAAAAATACTGTGTCAATGACTTTTTTCAGGTTCATCACACCTATAAAGTAATCAAATCAGTATTTAGTTCATGCTGGAGATGAAGAGATGCTGTTCAAACCTTCAGACAGCAACAGATCCACACTAACTGACACACTGTCATTTCCTCACAGATATTAACAAAACACTATAGGATGTCATAAAATAGTATACAAAATAATGAACTGTACCTTTTAAATTCTCCTGCACTGCATTGATCATCTATGGCACGAGAGGGCGTTGCAGGAGATTATTTCACATTAGTACAGTGTGTGTGTGTGTGTGTGTGTGCAAGACAGTGTATATGGTGCAACAAGACAGTGTAGGATTCCAGTCTATGTTGTGCATTATGGGGGGAAAAACCTCTGGGGAATGAGGAACTCATGAAGGCATATGTGACATGAAACTAGACATCTCTCTTGAGGCAAAACTAATCCCTTTTATATGTGATTCAATATTTATTTAGGAATTTGCTTTGGTAAGAAGTTGCTACACCTAGACAAACATACAGTCAACATAAATAAATGTAGGAATATTATATAGTTAAATAATAATAATAAAAGAATAGAGAAAAATAATACAACTATTTGCAGAGAAAGAACAATGTGGTAGATATTTACATGTGCATTACTCCAGTTAGGGCAGATGTATTGCAATGGAAGAGAATATTGTGTACATAAATATATAAATTGACAATATAAAATATAGAACAATGATTAACAATTGACAGCAAATATGTGCAATGTGCCAAGTTTTTGCATGATATGATATAAAATTAAATAATATTTACATGTGCAGAGACATTTGTATTATTTGAAAGGCGGGGAGTGTCAGTGAGGGACCCGGCTTTGTTAATGAGGCTAGCTGCAGAAGGGTAAAAGCTGTTTTTGTGGCGAGAGGTCTCCTGATTGACCACAGCCTCTTGCCAGAGGGGAGAGTCTGAAACTGTTTGTGTCCAGGGTGGGAGGGGTCAGCCACAATCTTTCCTGCTCACTTCCTGGAGGCGTAGAGGTCCTGAAGTGATGGAAGATTGCAGCCAATCACATTCTCTGCAGCCTGCGTTTGTCCCTGGCAGTGGCAGCAGTGTACCAGATGGTGATGGAGGAGGTGAAGACGGACTCAATGATGGCAGTGTAGAAGTGCACCGTCATTGTCTTTGGCAGGCTGAACTTCTTTAACTGCCGCAGGAAGTACATCCTCTGCTGAGCGTTCCTGGTGAGGGAGGTGATGAGCTCCCACTTGAGGTCCTGGGAGATGATGGTGCCCAGGAAGCGGAAGGAGTCCACAGTGGCAACAGCTCCACTGTCTTCAGAGTGTTCAGCTCGAGACTGCTCTGGCTGCACCAGGTCACCAGATGATCAATCTCCCTTCTGTAGGCAGACTCCCCACCACCAGAGATGAGCCCAATGAGGGTGGTGTCATCAGCAAACTTCAGGAGCTTGACGGACTGGTGACTGGAGGTGCAGCTGTTAGTGTACATGGAGAAGAGCAGAGGGGAAAGAATGCAGCCTTGAGGAGAACCAGTCCTGGAATCAGAGACATGTTTTCCCATCTTCACATGCTGCTTGCTCACCGTCAGGAAGTCTGTGATCCACCTGCAGGTGGGGTCAGGCATGTTCAGCTGGGAGAGCTTGTCCTGCAGCAGGGCCGGGATGATGGTGTTGAAAGCAGAGTTGAAATCCACAAACAGGGTCCTGACATAGGTTCCAGGGGAGACCAGGTGCTGGAGGATGTAGTTCGTCTACAGACCTGTTGGCGAACTGCAGGGGGTCCAGGAGTGGGTCTGTGATGGATTTAAGGTGGGACAGTACAAGGCGCTCAAAAGACTTTACCACAGAAGTCAGGGCGATGGGTCTGAAGTTGTTTTGTCCTGTGGTCCTTGGTTTCTTGGGGACAGGGATGATGGTGGAGGGGTGGACTGGGGCTGTAGCAGAGCAGAGTTGTCACGCGGGGATGGTGTCCGATTGACTCTCAAAGCGGCAGTAGGACTGGTTCAGCTCATTTGCCAGGCGAGAGTCGTTGATGAAGTGGGGGGCTTTGGGTTTGTAGTTTGTGGTCTGTCTGAACCCCCTCCAGACAGAAGTGGCGTCGTAACCAGAGAACTGGTTCTTTAGGCTCTCTGAGTACAGTCGTTTAGCTTCTCGCACCTCCTTGTTCAACCTTTAACGCCCTGCACCCAGCTCGGTCCCCACTCCTGAATGCCTCTTCCTTATCCATCCTCAGCTGTCTGAGCTTAGCTGTAAACCGGGGTTTGTCATTGTTATAACTCACCCTGGTGCGTGTTGGTATACAGCTGTCCTCACGAAAACTGATGTCGGATGTCACAGCTTCAGTAAGCTCATCCAGACTGTTGGTAGCAGTTCTGAAAACTCCCAGTCAGTGCAGTCCAAACACGCCTGAAGATCCTCTACAGCTTCACTGGTCCACTTCTTAGATGTCCTCACCACAGGTTTACAGGTTTTCTAAAGTCTAAGTCTAAGTCTTGCTATACATCTAACAACACAATGGTAATAAGTCATGGACTTTTTTGTGTCATTCTTTATTTTGTTTGTAATTGTTGGTGATTTAATGTCATTTGAGATAATATTGCGATCTGACTTGTTGTTTGTTTTTATTTTTGTTGGCCAACTTTTGGATTGAACCTCAGATTGAGTATTTTTGTTTGCTTACTGAGATTTAGAAAGATGGACTCCTAGGAGATTTGAACTGAGATAAGGACTCATTAATTGGTGGTTGAACTGTGGGTTTTGTATTGAGCGCTTACAGTAGCCTATATTACACTGTGGTGAGGTTTTATTCTTGTGGCCTGTAGGTAGGCCCACCTGATGATATTATATCATATTATTTAATGCCATGACTTGACTGAAATTATCTTTCTCATATTATTAAAATGAGATACTTCTTCTCCACCATTGCTCATAATAATAATTCTACCTTATTCATCATAACACAGGCTTGACCCACATTTACTGCTTGTCCGTTTTGAATGATACAGAAAGTAAAGAGCTTAAAAATGAATCTTATATTAAATCGCAATCGCAATATCGGTTTAAAAAAAATTGCAATTAGATTATTTTCTAAAATCGTTCAGCCCTAGTTGGAAGGAACAAAATTCTGACCAGTTAATGTTTTGTATTGTCATAATGAGTAAAGTTAATCAATGAATGTGGCAATTCACAAAATGTTGAACGTATCAGTAAAATACTCATTTGACTTTGTTTTTCCTTTGAGTCATAAGTCTGCAGTGAGTTGACTCATGAGACACAATGTGATTGTTAACATTAGCAGAAACCACTTTTTTTCTCTAACCTCAACCGAAGTGCTTTTGTTGTCTAAACCTAACCACAGACAGAACTCTGGATGCAAACCGCTTTCTTTGGAGTCATAGTCCTGTACTTTTTATGCCCACCACCCAAACATTGCCATAATCTATCCATCCATTACATTTAAAACAATTTAATAATATATAAATGTAATTTCTAGGAGACAGAGTTACATAATGTCATAAACTAAACTAAAATATAAAGACTGCCACATTAAGCTGTGAATACATTTAGTACATTGTTCCCGAATAATTTCCAAATAGCTTCCTGGCTGAAACTGACTGACTGCCTTTTGAATTATTCCAGGTCGGGGAGAGTAATCTGAAGTTATTTTGAACATACATTGAATTTAGCATGCATTTTGTCATCATATTCAGAAGAAAAGACAAAGAAAATGAATCAGACTTTTTAACCATCAAACCATAAAAATGAAAGCGCAGAATTGTACATGATCTCTGCCTCTCTCTCACTCACTTATTCAATGGCATACCCTCTTTCTTTTAGTTAATCTTTTCTCTACAGCTTCCACATTGACGTGACTCTGCTGACAAGATCTGCTCAGGCCGATGGATTCAAAGGGTGTGGGATGTGAAAGGGATGTAAGGGAGGGGTGGGGGGTTAAGCAGATTTTGAAGTATCAGTTTCCCTTATTCACTGCATCCATCTTTCATGGACTTTGATGTTTTCTTGAGAAAAAGAAAGGGCTTGATTTGGGGGTCTTTTATTCTCAGAGAGAGAAAGGGAGAGACAGACAGACAGACAGACAGACAGACAGAGAATTTAAATTAAGCAGATCTGAAATTCACCCACAGTAGAAGCTGACAGAGTGGAGGGTTATTGCTCTGGTTGCAGTTCCCCCCATACTGATTATTCACTGCTGTCACTCAATTCTGCTGACATGGCACGTTCCACCTAATGGCACCTTTCCTCTGCTTATACAGTACTCTCTCTCTCTCTCTCTCCCTCTCTCTCTCTCTCTCTCTCTCTCTCTCTCTCTCTCTCTCTCTCCAAAGATCCACTATAGAGTAAAATCTGAAAAC
Source organism: Micropterus dolomieu (assembly GCF_021292245.1). Classification (NCBI taxonomy): domain Eukaryota; kingdom Metazoa; phylum Chordata; class Actinopteri; order Centrarchiformes; family Centrarchidae; genus Micropterus; species Micropterus dolomieu. The sequence continues at coordinate 6,267,915 of NC_060169.1, read as the reverse complement.
CACATACGGGGCAGTTGTAAATTTTACACCTTGACTGAATTATACTGATAATGACATCAGTTCTCTAATATTAATTTAATTTACTAGACCTTTATTTGAAACAGGCCTATATTAGAGACATGCCTTTATTCCTCTTTTTTCTTCTTGTTTTAAGTATTTTTAATATTAGACACTGTAATTTTTAGTATGACACTTTTCTGAGCTACATTTTAATTTGCTGAGGATGCTGTTAAGGAGGAACTCCACTTTCTATTTGGATATATAAATAATTTGATCATGTTTTTAAGAGAATATTATATTTTTTGACATATTTGTTAGATGTGTGAATCTTCACTGGCCTCACAATTTCATTAAATAATGATTCACCTGTCAATGATTTCAATGCATAACAATTCTATAGCAGCCTAGATTTTCTTTATTAATTAAAATGGATATTTTTTCTTCAAAAAATCAACAATCATTGTTAGCAGGTTATAATTTTGTGTAGGCTGCCAACACGACATTATGTTTTGTCACTGCAACTTTATATCATTTTTAGATTCAATCACTCACATCAGAGTGTCATAACGTGAGGATCAAAGTTTCTAAGGTGTCACCTTCAAATAACATATTGGATTTTCTGAACAATGAGATGAATTCAGCTTGTTCTCGACCCTTGAGGCCCAAATCCGGTTAATATGCCTCTGCTGACGAGCTGAGCAGGATTTTACTGTGACACACACACACAATCCTTGGATACCTCTCTCTTTTTCTTTCTGTCTCTTAAGACTAACATGAATATTGCTAGCTCTTTTTCTCAGATACAGAATCCTCGGTGTGTTTTGTGTGTTTTATAGCATATTTTTCTTATTCCTTCAGCAAGGTTGTAATGGCAATAAAGTGTAGGGGGAAGTGTGTGAAGATCTTCTGGTGTTTGTGTGTGTGTGTGTGTTTGTGTGTGTGTGTGCGCGCGCTCCATAGATTCCGGCCAGCTGACGAAGTCGTGCTGTATGGCCATATGGCTGCGTGTTGGAATCTCAGAGTGTAGAAAAACAAGGATGTAGAGTCTTTGACCTTTCTGATGGAGTGTTTGAAGCCTGGGGTTTGGTTTTCAAAGCACAACCTATGCACAATATGCATGCATATGTTAAGTTGTATGGATGTTTCAAATATGAACGCATTGGTCAAATTAAATGCTTTTCCTGTAATTTGGAGCTGCAGTAATTAATTCCTTGCCACTAGTGGTCGACAGACAGCTGATACATTAGCATGTCATAAAGTTGTTATAGCTTATATAGTAGCAAACAATTGTCTGTTTACAATATAATCAACACGTTACAGTCTCTTTTTTTGTCTGCCTCATGAATATAAGTCTTATATTTCTTTTTAGCTTTGGTTTGGTCTCCATCTCATGGGAAAAATATCTGACCCTTCCTAATTTTCCCTTTTCTTCTTCAAGATATTGATTAGTGCAGCTTTCACAGTCTCATTAAAGCACAATGGCTGTGTTTGTGTTATTAATGTAATCTTTCTCTCTCTCAGCTACATTAGTAAACTGAGATACACCTCCTTGTTTCATATTTATATCGAAGCCTTTTGTGGATACAATCAGCACAGTGCTCCTATATACAGTGTTATTGCCAACATAAAGTGGCCTTTGAGATGCTGGCAGGAGGTTTTAAGGTCAGCAGATTTGACAGGGTTAATCTACTGTACAGTTCACTGCACGTCGGCTTGCATACAATTCCACACACTGGTTTATTACAACGTTTACCTTATTTTTGTAGGTTTGGTCATTATTTTCTGTCTGAATTAATAACGTTGTATACATGGATGAAATCTGGGTTAAAGGCTAACAAGGTAAACAAACACCTAGGTAAATCAAACTTATTTGTAAAAGAAAACAAAGGCAAACAGGAATATTATTACAGTGGCAGTATCTGTTTTCTGGTTGAACTTTGACCCACCACAATTACCTTAGTTGTGAGCATTCAGTTGCATAATGACAGATTATTACAGTCTGAGTGGATATATTTTCAGTTTTACCTTTTGTGAAGGTAAGTGTTATAGAAAATCTGGCATAATCCCATAATCCCTGATAATCAGACTGTCTCTGTTTTATTCCTTGTCAGGCATCTTTTTATCAATGTCAATGTGTTCCCATACCTCAGCAATTACCTTGGCAGAATGCAATGATGGCCAAAAACACAATAAGACCCAAATTGTAATGGTCCCAAAAAGGATGAATGGAGAGAAAGACAGACCAAGGGAAATTAGGAGTCTTATGATTAATGGGTCTCATGAATAATTTAGCACATCAGTGTTATGCTGAGCGAGAGAGAGAGTGTGAGAGAGTGTCCTCTTGTGCTGATGTTTCTCTTGTTTTGGCTTGCTGTGGCATCGGATGTTTTGCCAACACCAGCACTTTCATGCAGTGGCGTAGTAAATCTGATGCACACAGGACAGAGTAAACATCAGAGAGAGAGAGAGAGATAAAAAGAGAGAGGAGTAGATTATATAACACTTCTCCTCTGTGGCAGATTCAGCTCCTCTGCTTTAAATAATTCCTCCCTCTATCTCTCTCTCCTCCGGAGGAGCAACAGCAGCAGCAAGGCTCTGAATCGGACGCCTCTCCCATCGACCCGGACGAGCTGCACCCATCCTCCCTCTCCTCCGGCTCTCTTCCTGCTTGCTCCTCCCTTTCTACCACCCTCCCTCCTTCACTTTCTAACCCTCTTGCTCCTTCTCCTACTCCTCCTCCTCCTCTTGGCTGTGGATGCCCTCCTCACTTACAGTATGGACTCGGGAGGGGAAGGAGAAGAGGGTTGGATGGAGGACCAGTGGGAGAAATGGTAGGGCATATCTCTCCTTCTCTGTGATCTTTATTTTACTGGGATGCAGCAACATGGCTGTGTGTGACCTTGTGAGTGTGTAACTGCTAACATGCCTTTTTCTAGCTATATGTCGTCTCCCCGCATCTTAAAGCTCAGGGTAGGCATGCCCTTGAGGAAGATGCGGATGCATATGGCTGTGTGTGTTTGTTTCTAAAGAAGAGAGGTAGAGTGTGCAGCAGAGGTTGTTGGTTTACGTGGACCAAAATAGGAATTGACAAGCCACACAGGAGAAAAAAACACACATCACGCTTTATGTTGATGTGTGTCTATATGCCAGCAGCACCGATATAGGAGAAGCACTGTGTCGATGAATTTGTGTCTTCAGAGTTTGTTTTCATACAGCGAATGATGGAGGGGTGTGTGGGGTGGGGAGGGGGTATCTGGATATGGAGAATCTGACAGGATGGTCCTGATCCTTGTCCTGGTCCTGTCCTTGCAAGAGGACGAAGCTGATAATTGACAGACAGAATGCAGCCTTGTAATCTCTCAGTGGGAGCATAAACGTGAAAATTATTGGGACGACTAAATGCTGGGCTCACTGTGGATTGAGTGTGAGGTGATTAAATCATAAGAGCGGAACAGGTATGCTTGTCCTATGAGACTGTAACATAGCAAGAGATGCACGTGTAAAATATCCATAGTTATATGGGTAACATGACTGTCCTGCTTCCACTGATGCATTAGCAAATTTTGCAATGAACACATAAATAATACAGATTTTTGGGAAATCAGATTAATTTTCTCACAATTTTATATTTTATCTTTTTCTTTTAACTAGGGGGATTTTGGGCTCAGGCAGATGGATTCAAAGGGTGTGGGAACTGTGATTAGCAGCTCATTTGCCTTTTCTCCACATTTTTCTCTTCACTTTCTAACACGGAAGACTTTTTCTGATCGGCTTTCATTACAGCATGACCTTCTATAGGGACTTAAAATCCTGGTAATTAACTGGATTTTTTTTTTTACACTGAAAATCTGTCAAAACAAAAACCAGTGACCTCTATCTATGTTTGATCTTGTGTGCTACTTGTGAACAAAAACTGCAGTCAAGATTTGCAAGCAAGCAGTTGGTAGGTAAATACACTGCAGTTGGTGTCAGGGTCATAGCTGGATTCAGATAAAGACTAATGAGCTGGCCGGGCCCATCATCAGCCTGAGTGCGAGGTCACGCTGTCCTTCATTAACACAAGCAGAGAGGCAGGTTGAGGAGGCACAAACACCACAGTAGGCTGCCCCTTCACCCCCCACTGTCAGAAAAACGCAGGAGTTTATCCCAAATCCTTTGTGAAACAACCTGAAACAGCCATCCTGCAGTGCTGTTGTCCTCTGATGTCATTATACAACATAAACTGTGGACATAATATCTGTGATGTTGTGTTTCAAAAGGGACTTTAAGCACCCGCTGCCAGAAAATTGGAATGTGGGCAGCGAATTGTAGGTGAGAAATTACCAACAGTGACCACAGCTGAAATGTATAAACCCAAGACACTGCAAGCAATCAACACCAACAGTTACCTCTCTGTAAGCCTTCATACTATCATTATATCCATTTTATGCTCAAAACCAAGTGTAAGTCATAATAATACATAATCATACATGTCAAAACACAGGGTGTATACCTGAACAGGAATTTATGTAATCAGGGGATCACAAAACTCAATTAAAAATCAAAGCTGCGATTATTAACTCTGGGATAGTGGGAGATCGATCATACATACTGAGAATGGCATCAGAATCACTGATTAGAACATGAATTATTAATATCACCCCTGGAGAGGGGAAATCAAGGCTTAAGACAGGCTTAATATTTTAAGGGATGTTTGGGGTCTTCTCACTTGCCTTAGATTTCCAGGAGCTGGTACTGAGTGTCTATGAGAGAACTACATCCTACAAGTTGCAGTGCCTTCAACATTGAGCTATGGCACAGATGCATATTACATCTTAGCTAGAGTAGGCAATTTATTTCAGAAGTGGTTTTTTTGTATATTTGTTGATTTTATTTTTTAAATTAATTAATCTAATAATCTAGCATCTCAAGTCCTGTCCTCGTGTTGGTGGTTTGCGTCCAGCTGATTGTTGGATGTTGTCCACTTGTGGCAACTAAAGCATGATTGATAAACAGGGTGTAGGGTATGCAACAACCTACAGGTGCTGGATCAAAAAGCAAACTGAAGGCAAAAGTCAAACAATAGATCCACACTCCTAGCAATAATAATTTAATAGAGGAATGTTTTGATCTAACAGAGATCTTCGTTAGACATTGTCAAATTACTAACACACAGTAATAAAGCATCATTAACATTTTTATGGTTATGCTTAGGCAACACAGATCACAATCTTGGTTAATTTATGAAAAAGTCAGCGCTCACTTGAAGCATGAAAAGGCAAAAGTCAAGTTTTTTGATATTCAACCAAAACCATCTTTCTTCATAGCCAATGTTAAGGTATCACATGGCACATAGCACATAGCACACCCAAGTAACTACTCAAACTTTCTTGCAACGATTGCTGTGCTGTTTAAGATGTCACATGTCATCAGCATGAGTTAGAAAAAATGTTTGATGAAAATGTAGTCAACTAAGATTGCTCTAGAGTGTTTTTGGCAAGGGAAATTAGTAGTATTAAGATAGATTGTGTAGGTGACTGAGCTGATCCTACAGCATAGCAGGCTGTAACATAACCTAAAAATGTAACCAGCTCTCAACTTGTCTGGCCGAGTCAGAAACTGTATCAGGATGCGATAGATGGCCTTTAGGGTCCTGTGAGGTAACAATGTCATAGTGGTGATGTTGGTGTCAGACTACTTACAAGCCAAGTGATTTGCTTCGTCTAACCTTTAGTGATGATGACACAGTAGATGTATCGCAGGGATTTCTGACCTGGGCAGCCCAGCCAGTCTGCTGAGACAGCCTGTATTGATCACTGAGGATATTGTGAGTCATACAGGAATAATATCCCAGAGGAAAGTAATGGGGATATTTAGAGAGTTCTGGATCTTCTAGGTTTTTGATCGGTCCATAGGGTTCATTCAGGAAAATGATGTAATGTTTAGTAATGTTTTGAATTAGCTGTGTGCATGCAGTATGGATGTGTACTGATTGGTGTGTAACATGTCTTTTGTGACTGTGTGGAGTTTATCAATATGTTTGTGAAGTCTTTTTCTTGCTTTCTATGTTTTGAAAAATAAATATAAACTGTGCATTTTGAATAGCAATTACTATTACAACTTTATGTATTTATTACAACAGGTGTTTGCTATGATATGGACATTAGCTTATAAAGTCATCTTTAATACACATCGTATTCACATGTATTGAGTATGTGATTATTAATAAATGTTCTGTATTTTTTTTGCTATTATGGACATGAAAGATCAGACCCACCGAGAAACCCTGTAATAATTTCTGTAAATTGAGAAGGAAATGTCACCAGAAGAGGTTTTCCCACCGAAACTGTGATGAATGCTACCCAGAAGTGTCTGAGCCTTGACGTGTGACAACGTGATTTGCTCTGTATAATACACTCTGTTGGTTTTCTCTGCTGTTTGCATCTCTCCTTACCCATAATTCAGCGCAGCAAAGGGGTCACCCTGTCCTGTCCAGGTGGTTTATCTCCCGGCACTTAATTTTCTCATCCCTCCCTCCATTCATTTTTGTCCCCATGACTCTCTCCATCCTCTCACTGTTCACTGCCCCTGTTTGCACTTTCCTCTGGGTTTGAGCTACAGTCACAACATCATTTCCTTTCATCTCTTGTTCACCATTCTTTAGGTTCCCCTCCTCTTTATGTCCTTGTAAAGCCTCAATTATACCCTTTTTACACAAAATTAGAGCGTTTTTGCAGGTGTAAAAATAGGCAATTGACTGCATTCACATTGCCAGTAGACAGTACATGTCTGCCTTTTCAGTTTTTTTTCTGATGTGCTGCATTCAATGTCATGACCATGCCTGAAAACAGGGTTAGTAAATGATAGAAAGCAGCACGGAGGCCAGTGATAATGTTGTGGTTGCTGAGTGTAGCCCATAGACGGTAAAAATAAGGTGTAGCTGCAGTGTTTCTGGTTACCAGCACCGTGCTGGACAGGTGACAGGTGCGTTTATTGTGTTTGTGTGCTCTGAAAGACGTCACATCGGGGATATATAGTCACAGCTGACTGACTGTTAGTCTAGCATGATAATGCTACATAAACATATGGACGTTTATTGACATCTGCAGAGGCCAGGGTCCCCACTGTCACTGACTCTCATGTCCCCCTCCCCAAACACACACACACATTTTTTTTTATTGTGTACTTTTTTTTTACAATTTTGATCGTCTTACTTTTTCTATATTTATATTTCTATTTATGTTCACGTGTACTGTAAGCACCAATTTATACCAAGGCAAATACTTCTTCTGTAAAATGTACCTGGCAATAAACTGAGTCTTATTCTGATTCGTGCCGGAAAAGAAAAGACAATTGGCTTTCATGCAGCATGTTTGCAATCTTTCCTTTTCTGTCATCCACTCTCCTGTAAGTGATGCTGATAACAGAGGGACTCACGGACCAAATTGATTTTGTTCCTTTCCCAGGCATCTGTCTGGATTGTAATAAATTAGATTTGTAGTGAACTGATAAGCTTACGGTTTTTGCTATTCAAAAGCAGAGCAATATCCCCAGACCGAAGCCTGTCATTGCAATCCGTTTTGGGCTAAAAAAAAGTTCATATGGCGCTTTCAGCCACACGCTGTTGCACAGTGCTGGCCATGTCTACTGAGTTAAGACAAGAAGAGCTAGAGACATGTTGAATGATAACCAAACTAAGCTGATTCTGATTGGGATTAATGAGTCAACGCATTAGTCTGTCTCATAATTCTTTCTGACTTTTTACTTTGTCTGTGGCAACTATTCTTAGTGAAGACATACATCTTTAAAAACTAAAAATGTTGAAATGTGTTGGTCCTACAGAAAAGTTGTTCTTTAAACAAAAGTTTTGCTGAAGTTTTGACCTCGGCAAATTTTTGGTCAACAATAAAGATCTCTAAGAGATACAGATAATATTTGTTAGTAGGATCAATTCATTGTTGGTTTTGGTCTTTTTATGGGATTTGTTGACAGTAAGAAAAATACAGAATATTACTGGTCCAATCCTTTCATGAAACTATAAAGCCATTTAATTCTAGTAGCAGGAGCAAATGCAATCAGATGTTTCCACTCAGACCCTAAACACCTAAAATGTTACTGATGCAGCAGTTTTGCCAGATAATTTTTCAGTAAAGTTACATGTTTCCACTGGGTCATTTCTTAATGTCTTCTTCTCCCTCTGTCTATTTCTGTCAAGTGTACATACAATATATTCCCATGTGAGGTCCCTAGCAATAGATAGCTGGATTTATATACACTCTCTACCTTCCTCTTTCTTCCTCTTTCTTTCATCCTTAAGCCCTTCTCTCCTGCCTCCTTCAGGGCCTCATTATAGAGGCAAACAGATGCTTGTACACAGTCTATTTAACTCCCACACCCATCCTCAGACACGTGATGACGGCTGCAGCTGTGCGTACTTTTGCAAGAGGAGACAGCTGGAGTGTCGATGTAGCCAGAAATGACATTAGCATCAGGCAACAACGAGGGTCATAGCTCTCCAAGTTCACCAGGTCTCTCTGACAGCATGCTATTGTGCTCCTTGTGATTGCTGTCATCTTATTTTTCCTCCCCCTAATAGCATTTTCCTGCTGTCTGACTCTGTTATGCACAGGAGGCTGCAGGGTAAGAGTTAACAGGCCGACATAATTACAGATGGGGAAAACTGAAGCATTGTTTACTGGAAGCTAATTGAATCCTGCCACAGACAGCAGGACAATAGATTTCCTTGCCTGACACTGGAGTGATGTCCAGGGTTGCTGTAAGAGTGATCAAGTCCTTGAGTCCTATTTTATACCAGGTGCAAAACCGCGCGCAGCACAAGTGTCATTGCTAGGACTGGATTGGACCCCCTTTTGCCTTCAGAACTGCTTTAATGCTTTGTGACATACTTTCAACAACGTGTTGGACACATTCCTCAGAGACTTTGGTCCATATTGACATGATAGCATCACGCAGTTGCTGCAGATTTGTCAGCTGCACATCCATGATGTGAATCTCCCATTCCACCACATCCCAAAGGTGCTCTATTGGATTGAGATCTGGTGACTGTGGAGGCCATTGGAGTACAGTGAACTCATTGTCATGTTCAAGAAACCAGTTTCAGAGGATTTGAGCTTTGTGACATGGTGCATTATCCTGCTGGGAGTAGCCATCAGAGGATGGGTACACTGTGGTCATAAAGGGATGGACATGGTACACAGTTTGCGTCTTGCATCTGCTGATGAGGTTGTACTTCTGAGAGTTTGTTGTAGTGACGAGCTCTTGCTAGCGCGCCATCTTCGATATGACAGCGTGTGTTTGTGTAGAGGAGACGAAAAGCCCCACCCTCTCTGAAACACTGACACAGAGAGGACAGAAGCAGCGTCTATGAACACCAAAATATAGTTTTTCTTTTCATTTGGCTTAAGCGCTGTGGGCAAAACGCTTAAAATGCTGGGAAAATCTTTTTTTGAAAATTATAAATTGCACCAGCGTTTGGCAGATTCAACAATATTCCGTGTTTTACAGTTTATTCCAATTTTATTGTCAAATTCCACAATTCCTAATTATATTTTTTTTGTCATTCCTTCAGAGGGGGCTTGGGGTCGATTTGGAGTGGCGGGCCGCCCCCCCAACATAATGGCAGGGGAAATACTGCATACACTTCATTGATAAGCCACAAATGTAGAGTAAGTTTCATGATCAAAAAATAGTTTTTATATCAGGTTGTTGTCAACACTTCTGTCCATATTCGCACGCTCCTTCTATCTTGCTCATCCACAGGAGCTTGCTCTCTTTCCCTCTGCTGTGAGTCTGCATCACACTTTTTATTGTGTTTTTAATAATGTCCCATTCATCTGTCATTTAAATAGTAATCTGCAGATGCACCTGGCTTTTAAAGGAAATGGGAGACACTCTGATTGGTTTAATTTATGTTACACCCAAAACACACCTATAATTAATTAAAAGATTGAATTCAACCATTATACACCATTTCACTAGCAAAAGTGGAGTTAGACATGCCCTAAATTCACTTGTACCATGCGCTATAGATGTTTAAATAGGGCCCCAAATGTTCTTTCTTTCAAAAAACAAATGCTTTCCCACTGATCCTGTAGTTTTTAGTGTCCATGGACATTTGAATGTGTACCTCCATGTCCGCTTCACAGCTGGAACAGCCCCACTGTGTTGTAGGTAGAAAACTGATGCAGAGGCTGATGCTGTGTAATGAAAGGATTGTTTGCACACCTTGTAGTAATATGATTAGGTGTTTTGTTGACTTAAAAGTTCCAATATGCTCAGTCAAGTGGTCACAAAAATCAAAAATAATGGATACTGTAGTTCACAATCTAGGCAGATCTCTATGAAGATTGCTAAACATGTTAATTTTTGTTATGCTGTTATTTGTAAGAACATAAACATTTGCATATTGAACTCTCTCTCTCTCTCTCTCTCTCTCTCTCTCTCTCTCTCTCTCTCTCTCTCTCTCTCTCTCTCCTGGTCTAGAGAGAGAGAGATGCTTGTGTTACAGGAGAGAGATGATTATTTTCAATGGTGTCTATGGAAAAGCCTGTTACGATTCTACTTGCTCGTAGACTGAACTGCCATCTGTGATGATGCATTTCCCCTCTACTCCACTATGATTCAGTATTCTCTTCTCATCACTGTTGGTGTGAAGCTATATAACAGTCGGCATCCCACCACATTCCCCCCACCAGTCATATCGGTTGTCACTGACCTGGGAAATAATACTGGTTGCTGCTTGTGGTGATTGTGTTTCCAGAATAAGAGCTTATTCATTAAAGAAGTAAGCTTTAGTGGAGTAGTGAAGAGCAAAAGTTGAAACAACTAAACAATGGAAACACTTTGTAGTTAGTTGTAAGCAAGTTTAAGGACAAGTGTTTTTAATGTACAATATATATATATATATATTTTTTTTTACAATATTAAAGCATTAAATATATACTGCCTATGAATGTTAAAAACCAAGAGGGTATTTAAGTAAAGTGTTACCAAAATAATCAGTGGCATGAAATTTGGGAGTGAAATTCCCTTTATATCTTATAAGGCCTTTCATGGATGCAAAAGAAAAAAGAAAAATAATTTATTTTAGTGAATATGTATCCTATAAAAAGGCTAAATATATATATCTAAAAAAAAATTTTTTAATTATGTTGCCAAAAAACATGGAAAGCACCTCACAGTTTTATGTTGACCAGAGCTTGTGACCCATGTTCATGTGTGTGATATGTCATCGGACTTGGACTTTGGCTTGGAATTGCCACCCTGTCAGACAGATAATTCGGTCAGCAAGAGCTTTTGAGATGTTCTGTGGACGAGTGCAAAGGGATTAACATTGATTTTCCCTTTCCCATTTTCACCCTAATCCGCCCTCAACCAGGTTGACCCATGACATCAGCCTGGATGAGTTTGAAGATGATGACCTGTCAGAGATTACAGAGATCACAGACGAGCGTGGGATGAGCCTCAATTGCAATGGCCCAGATATAAAGGTAAGTTCCCATTCCTCATACTACTTCACACCTCAAAGTAAGTAATGTTAGATATTGTCACACGCTCTAGAGTTGAGTGCACATTCATATGCTGGACAGGTACAAGCAGAAAGTTTCCCTTGTCAAGAAAGGATTTTGTCCTTGGATCTTTTAAACAAGAAGGCCTCCTAATATGGAGGCTCATTCTTATTAAGTTTTACAGTTTTCTTCTCCAACACTGTCTCACTCCCAAGTCATCACATATGGATGCGTGGGCAAGACCCAATTGGCGTATTTCTGCTCTGCATGTGTCTGCATCTGGGACCAAAACACCTGTTTTTCCATGTACATAAAAATAATTCCTGTCCACAACACACAATTTCATTTCATTCTGTTTTTACTGATTTTTTAAATCTTAGATTGTATGTTCCAACACACAAAATAGTTGTTCCCAGCTGCAAGAGGACACTGTCTACTGCAGTTTACAACTGATGAGGTCCTCTTGAAACACAGATGGCTTAGAAAATGCATTCAGTAATAGAAAGTGGGAAATCAAGAAAAACACAGAGAAGCTGCTGATTCACCGAAGTCCCTCTAAGTATTGAAACAACAAAACCAGATTGATGATGCTGCAAAGGGCATTTTTAAAATACTATTTTCACATGTTAGATTTTGTACATGCAATTTCTTCTCATTTGTTAATACTTAAAATAAAATACATTCCTGAAAACAAAAAACAAAAACAAACAAAAATATAAGGAGGCATACACATAATCTCCATTCTTAATGGATTTCTTCTTAATAAAATTTTACGAGACTGTCTTGCTACCGTTCAGCGACAGTCTGATGTTTGAGCTTGGCGAGGCGTCAGACTCTCGTCTCTATAGCATTTTGTCCTGAACAGCTGCTACATTCAGCTTCCTGCCAGCAGAGGAAATAGGCAAGGGGCAGAGAGGCCTGAGAGAGAAAACCTTGAGTCTGATCACATATGATTGCCCCGCTGCTTCCTGGTTTCTAAATAATTCACTGTTTACTGTTTGTTCAAATCCTCTGAAACATTTTTGTGAAGTAAGTTTTAGGCACCATGGCCCCGCTAGCACCCTGGGTTTCTCAATTTTTATTGGCATATATATGAATGGGTCATTAATGAAAACTGGAGCGAATGTGAGATAGTGAGATACTATGAGAGAGAGAGAGAGAGAGAGGAACAGAGGGAGGAAATAAGCAGAGGTAAATTTATTATTCTGTCAGATCTCTCCAGCTCTGTTACCAGAGAAACCATCATTACCTTCTCCTCCATTCAGCTCCGGTACCGTAACCAAGGCAACAGCAGGGTCGAGGGCTTTTTTTAGTGTCACTTACATGTTCAGATGAAAGATTTTTTTCTTCTGAGACACGTTCTGGATTGTTTTAGTAAGCTGGTGACCTGACACATGAGAAATTGCTCCAAAATTAAGGAGTGCTGGGAAAATCTCTCTCTGTGATTTTTCTTGTCTACCTATCCAGGGAGCTAATTATAGCCCAGATTATTGAATGTGAGAGCTCACTGCTGGAGGTGTGTGTGAGTGTGTGGACATTGATGACTCATCCCCTTGCAAGATCAGAATCCAAATGGCTCCCTGTCTGGTGAACATAAGACGGATCTGATCTGCTGAGAGGCAACAACAACAAACCACGTGTCACTGAGTGTCGTTGCTCTCAGACATGAAACAAATTGTTTGGCTTCTGTGTATGCAGAACGCTGCATCATTTTGTTGGGTAAGAGCAGGCTCTGCTGGTTGGTCTCAATACTATGTTTTCCCTCTGTCAGTCTCGTGCCATCTTCCCATTTGTTAATTGTGGATTTATTCCCTCTGTTAGTTTCGTTGCTCATCAGACGGACAACATGTCTTCTGCCATCACAGTGAGTGAGGGTGCACAGCTATGCAGTGAGCTAAACACACTTAGAATAAAGGTTGAAGACAGCAGTTGGCATTTAAAGTTGATTTAGAAAGAAGGTATAAATATAAATTACTACTTATTTACAAATATTCACAAAAGTAGGTAACTGTTAAATTAGTTGCATTGCCCCTCATGCCGGAAACAAACAAAGAGTCAGTCCCCGTAGGTAACATAACTGTCAGTTTCTTTGATGTGTTTCTTAGTAATGAAGATGCTGTAACACCAGGATCTCTTTGATCTCTGAATATTCTGACAAGGACAGAAAACAAAGCAGAACTCCATCTCTTCCTCCAAATGGGAATATAAGCTTAGTTTACCATAACGACAAGCTAGCTAGTAAAGCCAGTAAGCTGATATTACAGTGATAAAACGACAAAAAATGACAAATGTAAAGGGGCTAAAGGAAGGTATAGTATGGACTATAGACAACTAGATGAAGGAGGTGGGGCTTTGAAAATCTTTGAATCTTTCACATGGCCCACACATCTTACACAGATGTTTGGAAGCCTTCACAGGCAGGTAATAGATATATTTTGATTTAGTGCAATGATATTAACAAGAGTGTACTGTGCAGATAGCCTAATGAAAGTAGTAAAACACAGTCATAAATCTTGGAACTATATTAGAATGTCGTATCAGCAACATTTTAACCTCAGACAGGCACTAAACTGAATGAATAAAAACTGATTCAGTTCCTCAAATTATAAATAGCAGTAACAAAATAGCTATGATAAAGCAACTGCATTTAGAGTGTCAACAAAAGATGCTTGTCATTATTTGCTTAGGCGTATATTTGATAATTGTAACAATGATGTATATCATTGTATCACTGCAGGAGATTACGCTAAGTTTGCCAAAGATAATAATAAAAGAAAAATAAAACAATCCGCATGGTGTCCCAGGGTGAAGCATGTTTCTCACACTAGCAGTTTTCTAGCCGCACATAGTTGGTTCAGTCTTACAGTTGGACCCCACCACATAAACTGACAAACCCACTGTTCTGCCCCTGCTCAGCACCGAGCTAAATAGATATTTTTCTCAGTAGATGGTGGAGACCAAACCAGAGCTAAAAGGTGAATGAACCTTGGACTTAGATTTATCAGGTGGACACAAACACAGCATCAATGGGATGTCAATCTTTATATGTGTCTGCTGCATGTGTTAATAGATAGCTGTCTGGTAACACATTAGCCATAACAAGTTAATAAGCAAGTGTTTTGGTCTGTTTTTCTGTGAATTCATTTTTCTTTTCTTGTTTCTTCTGAGTTTATCTTGCAAATTCAAGATGTGAAACATAGTTACTACATAAAACGTGAGGAAGTGAATGTCAGACGGACTGATGTTCTTCTAAGTCATATATCAGCTATCACCAGAGACCTTAGAGACACAGATTAATTTTTCCATTCTATTTAAAAATGCACAGTGTTTGATGGAGGCACTGGTCTGTTAAAAGAAATGGGAGGAGGCGGTGGAGCTGCAGAATGGGGTGGGTGGGTTGGAAGAGGTTGTGAACTGTGAGCTCTAAATGCAGAGCCCTTACTGTATGTACTCACCCAGAGTGGTGACCTCATCAGTGAGCTCATCATCTCAGGGGAGTTGGGATGCATCTTGCCTCATCAATAATGGACGGACGGTCACAGAGTCACGGAGCATCACTTACCCCAGACAGGCGTGGTGTCTGCCTCAGCAGAGGGTGGTTCAGGGGTTTATAGGAAGGGGTCAGAGGGAGTGCCCAAACTCATGCAGACATTTGAAAATGCTGCTACAGATCAAATCACATTAGCATTTTCAGATTGTTGTAAATGTTGTTGTACAAAGTATAACCCTATACCAATATAAAGAGCATTTAAATGTGTTTTTCTTTCCCTCTTTCAGCATAACAAATGTGCATCACTGCCTCCCTTCTGTCAATCTGAAAGTTTTCAGCGGTGCAAAACACAAACCAGTGGCCTTTTTCAACCACAAAAATTTTTCGAGGAACATTTTCATCCAAAAAGGATTTTCTTGAGTAGGACCTTTTTCTTCATTATTCCTGTGGTGGCTCCGAGACGCCTTTTATAGCTCGTGCCCTCCCTAAAGTTCCTTCTCCCAAGGGAGACCCAAAGACCCAAGAATGTCAAGTCAGGAGTTTGGAGAACTAAACATTGTTGACTAATATCCCTATTTAACTGCAGAAATTCAGGACGTTTTGAGTTTTAGGACATACAGAACTTTACTTCTTGAATTGAGGAACCAGGTTCTAAATTTTGTTACTAGCACCAATAAAGTCCCTACTCTGGAGGTAGTACTTTCTAGCCAAGGAACTATTGCAGCAGAGTTGGAAGTCCTGAACTTCACTGGTTGGTCATTTACATTTACTCATTTGGCAGACGCTTTTATCCAAAGTGACTTTGAGGAACAACATACAAGCATCAACAGAGCATCAAATACAGATCTACAACTGACAATACATACTAGTAAGAGCAGCAATAAATACTAGTAAGAACTCATGGTACATATCACATCAATGGGGTAAATACCTAGGGAAGGAAGTAAGAGTTAACAAAAAAGTGCAATCAATACAAAATAATTGTCAAAAACAAACATCAATGATGCAACAGCTTGTGTACAGGATTCATTCACAAAGTAAGCAAGCATGGATTGCCAGTTGTGTCAATATTAGGACTAGGAATGAGAATTTCTTTAATGCTTTAATTAATTTATATTCATACATAAGCAGGAAAATAACCTGAAAATAACCTTGTCTTTCTGGCATTTTATTCACATTTTGTTCACATTTTATTCTGGTATTTTCTGTTTCCAAGTTTAGGGTTAGTTCTGGAGTTTAGTTCCTGGTTAAACAAGCTATTTTTTGTGGACCAAAAGCTCCAAACAGAGAGAAAATGTATCTGAATTAGTGTGTACATGGTCGTAGAAATGAAGGGTTAATGTGGGGCAGCAAGTCCAGAATGAAACATAAAGAGATTAGATATTCCCCAGAGACATGACATGACAACATGCATTATCACCACCACTGTGTGTGTGTGTGTGTGTGCGTGTG
>NC_060169.1:6241606-6251446 GCF_021292245.1 Micropterus dolomieu | reverse complement strand
GAACAACATACAAGCATCAACAGAGCATCAAATACAGATCTACAACTGACAATACATACTAGTAAGAGCAGCAATAAATACTAGTAAGAACTCATGGTGCATATCACATCAATGGGGTAAATACCTAGGGAAGGAAGTAAGAGTTAACAAAAAAGTGCAATCAATACAAGATAATTGTCAAAAACAAACATCAATGATGCAACAGCTTGTGTACAGGATTCATTCACAAAGTAAGCAAGCATGGATTGCCAGTTGTGTCAATATTAGGACTAGGAATGAGAATTTCTTTAATGCTTATAGAAATAAAGTATATGTTTCTATGACTTCCCAAATAGGAAAAATTGCATGAAAGATTTGCTGAAATTAATTGGAAGTTCATTTGCTAATTTATATTCATACATAAGCAGGAAAATAACCTGAAAATAACCTTGTCTTTCTGGCATTTTATTCACATTTTGTTCACATTTTATTCTGGTATTTTCTGTTTCCAAGTTTAGGGTTAGTTCTGGAGTTTAGTTCCTGGTTAAACAAGCTATTTTTTGTGGACCAAAAGCTCCAAACAGAGAGAAAATGTATCTGAATTAGTGTGTACATGGTCGTAGAAATGAAGGGTTAATGTGGGGCAGCAAGTCCAGAATGAAACATAAAGAGATTAGATATTCCCCAGAGACATGACATGACAACATGCATTATCACCACCACTGTGTGTGTGTGTGTGTGTGTGTGTGTGTGTGTGTTTGAGTGAGAGAGGGGGAGTGCTTCATTTGTGCAGGGATGAATGGATGTCATTTTGTCATGTGCAGAAGGTTGAAAAAGTCATATGTCAGGGTGGAGTCAGATAAAATGGCCAATAATATTAAATGATAGAAACACACACATAATCACAATGTTACATCTACACACACTATTCTACAAGATTCAAGGCTTATTATTCTGTCTAGACTGACCTCTATTGTAACTTTGTGCAGACATAAAAAAGGCAATGGAAAAGGAAATATGAGATCCTCGTAAACAAAACACAATATATATATTTACTTTATACTATACTTTATGTATATATATATATAATAAAGTGTGTGTAGTATGGCAGTAGTGAGTATGAATTAGTCAGCAGTCAGTGAGACAGCCACTGTGCAAATGGATGAAGGTGTTTGGGGGATTATAAAATCCAGCACAACATTTCGTCCATTGAAATCAAACATATCACACAATTCTTCTCCAACATACCATGATTTATTCCCCAAATGTTTCTGGTTGTCTTTCCTTCATCAGGTTGGTATCTGAGGTTCAAAGCAAACGTACGACTGCCTTGTGCGGCATGATCTTTGTCCAAGATTAAACCTTTTAATTTATTGCCCAGAACATAAAGGCATATAAAATATACACATTTTTGTAAACAGTGGAAGACATTAAAGTGTCATTTTCTGAAAAACAGCTCTGACACAACATCAGTACGCATGAGCTTCATGTCAATTAAGAATTCCTAGCTATTTTGTTAACTTAAATTATTAGATTGTTATCATATATTTGACTGAAGTACTTGGCTTTGGGAATACTGTTATAAAACAATAAAGATCATTGGTTGTACTCTTTAAAACATCAGAAAACATCAGCAAAAGCAGATCTCATTAACCCAGAGAGGAAGAGGGAGGGAGATATACAGGGAGAGTGAGTGAGTTAGAGAGAGAAGGGAAGCAATAGAATGAGTAAAGAGAGAGAGAGATGAGAAAGAGAGCAAATACACAGAGAGAGGGAAGGCATAGTGAGAGAGAGGGTCCAGCAAAACACTTACAAGAGGAGAAGGAGACCTATCGCCATGGCAACAGTGTTTCTCTCACCTACTGCTTGTGTCAGAGCTGGAAATACATGCAATACAGTGTTGGCAGGCTCACACACATACACAGACTGCCCCCACGGATACTGCACACGTCATCTCCCCCACACAAGGTAACGGCAAACAGAAAGCTGTCTCACACAAACAGAAACAGGAGAAACCGTTTGTGTCTGTTTAGAGAATTATCAACCAACAAACACTCGCCGGCCACTTTATTAGGTACACCTTGCTAGTACCACCTTGGATCCCCTTTTGCCTTCAGAACTGCCTTAATTCTTCCTGGTACTTACTTTCAACAAGGTGTTGGAAACATTCCTCACATACTTTGGTCCATATTGACATAGCATCACACAGTTCCTGGTATACGGGTACACAGTGGTTATATAGGGATGGACATGGTCAGCAACAATACTCAGGTAGGCTGTCATGTTTAAATGATGATCAGTTGGTACTAAGAGGCCCAAAGAGTGCCAAGAAAATTTCCCCCACACCATCACACCACCACCAGCCTGAACAGTTGATACAAGGCAGGATGGATCCATGCTTTCATGTTGTTTACGCCAAATTCTGACCAGAGATCAGAGATGGTATTCTGCATACCTTGGTTGTAACGAGTGGTTAATTGAGTTACTGTTGCCTTTCTGTCATTTCGAACCAGTCTGCCCATTCTCCTCTGACCTCTGACATCAACAAGACATTTTCGTCCACACAGCTGCCGCTTTCTGGATATTTTCTTATTTTCGGACCATTCTCTGTAAACACTAGAGTTCGTTGTCTGTGAAAATCCCTGTAGATTAGCAGTTTCTGAAATACTCAGACTAGCCCATCTGGTATCCCCTTTCTTCCCCATTTTGATGCTTGGTTTAAAGTTCAGCAAGTTGACTTGATCATGTCTACATGCCTAAATGGATTGAATTGCTGCTATGTGATTGACTGATTAGCTATTTTAACTAGTTGTGTTAACAAGCAGTTGAAAAGGTGTACCTAATAAAGTGGCCGTTGAGTGTACATGTTAATATTTAGCAGTTTGCTGATATTCATGCATTTCCATGTATACCAGCACCCTGTTGCCTGGGACTTTTAGCTCTGCGTTTGTCTCACCTTACCACTCCTGAGAAAAATATCTGGCTAGATGTTCCCTTTCTTTTCAAACGAGTGAATAGTTAAAGCTTTTTCAATACTAGGCTACTTGTTGCTCCTAGAAATGATGTTGATGAGACCAAAACCCACAAAACAGTAAGCTAAAATGGGCTAAATATTCTTTAGTGCTGAGGGGAACTGCAGTATTTGTGATAAGTTTTTGTGGGTTTGTCACTACGAGTGGCCCATTAAAAAAAAATTATTAGTGCAGATAAGAGTTTCCAGATGCAGTGTGTCACCATGTTGTTGCTTTCTGAAAAGGCTGATTTGTTATAGAATAGAAAGAAAGCTGCCCTTTTTTTTAAAGGTGGGTTTAACTTGAACAGAATGTTGGCACTGCAAAAGAAAACACATAGCACCAAATTGTTTCTAATTAAACAGCAAAAATAAGAATCTCTAGATTTTAACAATATGTCATAATTGTGGAAGAACTGATATGTTACAGCAGAATAAAACCAAACTTCAAATGATAGCAATATTTATTTTATTTAACAAACTGTACATACCCTCAGATGCTTTCAAAGTTTTAAAGTCTTTGTGATTCAGGTATTTTAAACTGTGTCAAAGGAATCTGATGTTCTTGTTTGCAAGAAATCTACACCAGATTTTGATTTTGTTTGTTGTCTTTTTGGACTTTTCTCTATTTATTGTTAATTGTAATGGTTCTTAATTTTTTACCACTGGAGCCCACCAAGCTCAGCAGCAGGTTTTGAGTGATTAGGCATTTTCAGTCTTGTGCTGTTGTATCTGACCTATTGGCTGTGTGATTGCCCCGCTCGGCTGCTATGATTGGGTGAGAGCCGAGCATCACAGCATCTTTGGGGCAGCAGCATCTCCTCAGCTTCCTCACTGTCACTGAGCCCCTTGTCTCTTAGCAACAGGGGCTGGGTCTCTATTAAAGGGACCGATCCTAATTTGAGGTTATAAAATCTTAGAGGAAGCGTAGAAGACCACCGTCTTAGCAGGTATCAATCAACAGGTGAAAAGGTCAACAGAAGGAAAGAGAGGAGAGAAAAATGGAGAAAAAAAAAATAACAGGGGGAGAGTGGCTCCGCTGTGATTACAGGGACAGAGACCGACATTATGACTGAGCTGAAAATATAGGAGAAGGAGGGAGGTGTGACAGTAGCATCTTCTGACAACTCATCAGATGGGGGAATGATTTATGGGTACTTATAGAATGGATGGATGGAAAGGATGGGCAGATAGATGGATGATTGATAGCCGGATGGAAAGAACTGTAGACAGGACGAGCAGGATGTAAAGATTGGTAGGTGGGTGGATGTATGGATGGATGGATGGATGGATGCAGCGCTACAACGATTAGTCGACGTAATTGATGACGTTGTCTATAAAAATTTGACGACGTTAAATTTCAATGTCGACGTGTCATTACAAAGATGCAGTTTAAGGGAGAGATAGCAATCTTCTTATTAAGAACATTTCTGGTTGTTTATTTCTAACTCCAATGCACTACAGGAAGTGCTGGGGGCAGTATCGCTTCCACTGCCTGCCATGACTGGTTGACTACTCACGAAGAAGAAGCTTTCGTGCGAGAAGCGGAAAGCAACAGAGAAATAGCAGAACAGCTTTTGTTTCGTATGCTATTTAATCACTAAATACACTTTTGAGCGGTTTTTAGGTGAGAAATCAACTGTGTAGAATTTGAATATTGGCAGTTGATGACGAATCGAAAATGTGCTCAAATGTTTTCGGGGTTGAGAAGCTCCACAAGTGCGAGGTTAGCGGTGCCAACAGGCCGGCCAGTCACACCCACAGTGGTGGCCCGCCACAATACCAAATAGATTTTTTTTTTACTAGGCCCATTTAAAATCTTTTTTGATTGCAGATCAGTGCCGTAGCGTATTTGCGCAACACATCCTCTCGCTCGTCTCTCTCGCTTGCTCACATAAACACCGCAGCACAAATCTGTCCAACACAATGCTGTCAATGTCAGAGACCCAGCTTTAAAAAAGTTATTAGTAATGAGTAACGTTAAGGGTTTAAAGTACATCAAGGAACATCTGGCTCGTGATGTAGCCTACAGAACATTCTCCAATAAGTTATTGTCTAAAACTTATTAGCACTTTAGAAAAATGAACTACAGAATTATGAAAGGGGGCAGTTGCTTTTTTATTCAAAATAGACATTGTTAGTGTACACTTCTGGTTATAGTACTTGCTTTTAATTTGCTTTTATTTAATATAGTTCCAAAGCAAAAATCTAAATCTAAGTTTTAAAGTTTGTATAAATCAGTGAATTATAGGAGGGGCCTACACTGTCTCGTCTTCTTCCCTGGTTTCCCCTGGCGTTGATACTGGTGTTCATTCTGAATAGTAAACCTTGTTCACTTAATGGTAATGTTAGCTAGTTAGGCTGTGTGTTGGAGATCAGTAAGTCACTTGAAAGATATTTTATTAGTTAAATGGTTTAATTAGGGTTAGGGTTAGGGGGTGACAAAAATAATCGTGACTATTCGACTAATCTAATAAATAATGAACATATTAGTCGACTATGAAAAGTTGCAGCCCTAGATGGATGGATAGATAATTGCTAGATAGATGGATGGGTGGATGATGGACTGATGGATTTGTGATTGATGGATGGATAACAGACAAATGGATGGATGATTGCAGGATTGACAGATTGATGGATGATTGCTTGCTGGATGGACAGAATGGTGGACACGACGAGCAGGATGGATGGATGGATGGATGGATACATATGTAGATAGATAGATAGATAGACAGATTCATGATTGGTGGGTGGATAAAAGACAAATGGATGGATTATTGCAGGATGGACAGATGGATGGATGATTGATAGCCGGATGGACAGAACGGTGGCAGGATGGGCAGATGGATGGATGATTGATAGCCGGATGGACAGAATGGTGGCAGGATGGGCAGATGAATGGACAGACTGAGGGATTGATGGGTGGGTGGGTGGATAGATGGATGGTTGAATGGATGAATGGACAGATTGATGGATGATGCATTAATGATGGATGGATGGATGGATGGATCATAGACTGATGGATTCATGATTGATGGATGGAGAAAAGATGAATGGATGGATGATTGCAGGATAAACAGAAGAATGACTTGGACAGAGAGGTTGGGCAGGATAGATTGATGGGTGGATAGGTGGATGGACGGACAGGTGGGTCAATGGAAGAACTGATGAATGGATGGCTGGATGGATGACTGATAAATGGATGGATGGATGGATGGATGATAATAATAATAATAACTTTGATTTATATAGCGCCTTTCACAAACCCAAGGACACTTAACAAACGGGGGGGGGGGGGGGGGGGGGGGGGGGGGGGGGGGGGGGGGGGGGGGGGGTTTAGGGGTGTGAGGCCAGGGGATATTAAAGTCCATAGGCCTCAGTGAAGAGGTGTGTTTTAAGCTGGTTTTTAAAGGTTATTATAGGAAGATTATATATGATGACGTAGTAATGATGGCACATGGATGATGGACATGACAGGCAGAAGAGATGGATGATGATAAATTGACAGTGGATGGAAAGATAGATACACGGACAGACGATAGATGGATGGACAGATAAATGGACAATTGATAAATTGATGCACAGGAATGGATGGATGGACAATTGACTGTATTTTTGAGAGTCTTCCTCTGCTACTTTTTTTTCAAAACAAACATTTGGTCTTGTGAATGTGGTCATGTGATATTTCCTGCCTGAATGCATCATTAAAAGAAAACATCATTCCCATTCTACATTTGAAGACACATTAGAAAGGCAATAGGTTTTGTATTGCTACAAATAAATCTAAAAATGTGAGCTTTCAAGGAGGCTGTCCCTGAATAGGAATGCCGCTACACAAACACTTCCCATTTTAGTGCCAATTCAAAGGTTTCTGGCTTTTTAGAAAATCTTTACAGAGCAAATACACATGTCTTTCTTTCTTGAGAGAGTGAGAGACCTCTGTATATGTGTGATCTCTGCATACAAATGTGCTTGAAGGCAAACCTTGCCAATGGGATTGGATTAACCTCCATTCACCAACTGTGAGCTAGCTTACTGTCTGCTGCTGCTCACACATCACATTACTACTCACTCTAGGCACATATTATAATCAGTAAGTCATTTAATAAGTCATTCACCAACATACAGTCAGCATGGAGGTATTTTCATGTTTAAATAAACACACGTGCTGTCTATTATAACCAATGAATGTAAAATGTGGATTAATGTCAAGTAGCTCATAGCTCTCTCTGATCTTCTCTCCTGAAATAGTCCAGACTGTGGCGAATGTTGTTATCTTGGCAGCTGAGTGTTTATACAACTGTTACCTTGTTGTCTTCCTACTCTGGGTAAGCTCTGGTTTTCTTTTAGGTTCTCTTTTCCAACATTACTTTGATCCCTAATCATCACTGATTTGGAGCTCCTGTGTACAGAGGATATGCTCAGCATTGGCATTGCTAATTCCTTTCCCAATTAGGGTTTAACTGATATGTAAATCAATATTATCATTTATCATTTGGCTTGACAGTAGTTTAGTGACAAAAGAAATTGTGGCATAGTTGTCATTGTGGTGTCCAAACAATAATGCTGCTATGATGTGTTGAGAAGAAATCCGCTTGATCATACCACTGTTCTTGATCATAAAAGTTTATTACATCAACCTTCAGCATCAATTACAAACTCTGCAGCAGCGTGGAGAGTGACCCAGTCCGATTGCCACTCTGTCTCTCTGTACATCAAACATAGCTTATGTAGGACATGTTTAGGTATCTGTTAGGTACCATAGAAGGGTACAGTACTATTCTGAGGTAACAAAACAAGGGGTTAGAAGTCAAATTCTATAGAAGGATTCAATCCCTACATAACCACCAATCACTGCTCTCAACGTAGAAGGTCACTGACCCTCTGTCCTGCTGCTACAGTGCTATTTTGAACTGTTATGAGTCAAATCCACAAATATTGGATACCACATCATATTTAAATTAATTATAACATGCTAAATCTAACCACAATCCTATCCCAGTGGGAGATTTTAAATTACTCAGGAACATAAATAGTATATTATTAATACATATTAACTTATTAATATATTTGATAGAGTATTTATATAAATTTTTATATACAAGGGTTATTTTGGTTGGGTTTATTTGATTATTGAAAAGATAATAGGACTTTTCTTCAAAATAAAACTGATTTGGTAAAATTGAAAATATGAGTTTAATATGTGGTTAATTATTACTTATTATATTAATATTATTACTTAATAGCAAACTTATTGATATACACTGTATGGAGAATGCTCAAACAGTAATAAGCTGTGACGTGACACTAAAATCAAACTAGTGAAAACATTTTAAGTTTGGAAGCTTTTTAAGTCAAAATGTAATTTAATTTTACATTCTGCTTGTAGTTCTTATTAGGTCAACAGCTGAAGACTTTGGCGTTGTACATGTGCATACGAGTGTGAGCATTACTGTATCTGCATGTTTGTGTGTTTGCAGTGGGCCTGTTTTGTGGAGCAAAGAAGGAGCTAAAGACTGTAATAGGCTTAACAGTGATTCTGGTGTCCATTGTCAAAGCATCTACATCAGCCGACAGGAGGAGTTACCATATGCTGTTTGTGTCTGTGAATGTGCGTGTAGCTGCAGGGATAGTGATGGTGAGTGTAGCAGACTGTTTAGTGCCCTTTAACTTACTGTGTCTCAAAGGATGCTTGTGTTTGTGATTATTGGTGACTAGTGTTACCTTAAAGCTGAGAAAAGCAGATAATGTAGTAGCTCTTAACCTTGGGATAAGATACCTTGGCAAATGTATGTTAGAATTCACAAGCAAACTGGAAGTACTCTGCCAGGTATCAAACCTCAGGTCTATACTGTGGTGTGCAAAAAGTAAGCTGGTTCCAGACCTCTGAATCCATATCAACATCTCCCCAATTCAAATAGGTCTGGTGTTGTGGTGCTGTTTTCTTCAGTTGGAGCATTGTAGACTATGAGAAAGTGGACCTCATCTCCTGTGCCAGAGTAAAGAAAACCAAGACTATGAGTCTAAAGCCATGCTAATTGTTCTGTAAGGATGTACTTAGACACAGCGGAGCTTTGAGCTAAATGTTCTCAAGATATTTCCCACTGAACCACAAATGTCAACCTCATGGTGGTGTTAGACAAAAAGTCAAGGGAACAGCAAAGTCAGTAGGATTAATCCTATGAGGAACATTAATGGCTGTATAAATGTTCATGGCAGTGCATTGATAGTAAGTAAATAGCTAGAAAATACGATAAGATACACCTCTACAGATTGCTGTGAGTCCACTTACAGAAATAATAACTTACATTTTTTTTCTATCAACATGACAAACGTTTGGTTAACTGCTCCCAGCAACAAACCGCTACCGCAGCTTCCATGTCAAATGTAAATAACATCAACAGGCTAGAAACATCAATCACTACTGATTGGTTAGGGCATAATAACCAAGGGCAGATGGTGGCAGATCGTCGAAGCCTTATGTCCCACTAGGGACGAAGAGGATTTAAGTAAGTGAAGTTAACAAGAACAACAAAAACCCAATGTCAGACTGACCAGTGAAGTGAAAACGAAATGGAAGTTCAGTCTTATTATTGGGATAGGTGAGAACTCAAACAAAATTACATTTAACAGCTGTCTTCATCAAGACTGAGACTAAAATAAAAAAGCTGCGAAACAGGCTATCAGAGCAGAGGGAGTTTATATTCTCACTTCATTACTGTAGGTAAATGCTGTCATGTGTAGAAGCTGATGCTGGGAATAATCTCTGTCTCAGTGGTAGTGAGAGTGTTACAGGCTGAAGACAGAGCAGCTTCTAATTGGCCGGCTCAATCTCCTCATCCCATCCCCAC
>NC_060169.1:6203682-6241586 GCF_021292245.1 Micropterus dolomieu | reverse complement strand
GACAAAAAGTCAAGGGAACAGCAAAGTCAGTAGGATTAATCCTATGAGGAACATTAATGGCTGTATAAATGTTCATGGCAGTGCATTGATAGTTGGTGAGATATTCCAGTCTTGACCAAAGTGGTGGACCAACATGCCAGCATTGCTATCCCTACAGACATGCGGTTGGCTAAATAAAAATAGCTAGAAAATAAGATAAGATACACGTCTACAGATTGCTGTGAGTCAACTTACAGAAATAATAACTTACATTTTTTTTCTATCAACATGACAAACGTTTGGTTAACTGCTCCCAGCAACAAACCGCTACTGCAGCTTCCATGTCAAATGTAAATAACATCAACAGGCTAGAAACATCAATCACTACTGATTGGTTAGGGCATAATAACCAAGGGCAGATGGTGGCAGATCGTCGAAGCCTTATGTCCCACTAGGGACGAAGAGGATTTAAGTAAGTGAAGTTAACAAGAACAACAAAAACCCAATGTCAGACTGACCAATGAAGTGAAAACGAAATGGAAGTTCAGTCTTATTATTGGGATAGGTGAGAACTCAAACAAAATTACATTTAACAGCTGTCTTCATCAAGACTGAGACTAAAATAAAAAAGCTGCGAAACAGGCTATCAGAGCAGAGGGAGTTTATATTCTCACTTCATTACTGTAGGTAAATGCTGTCATGTGTAGAAGCTGATGCTGGGAATAATCTCTGTCTCAGTGGTAGTGAGAGTGTTACAGGCTGAAGACAGAGCAGCTTCTAATTGGCCGGCTCAATCTCCTCATCCCATCCCCACACACACGCTCTCCATCTCTCTCTCTTTCTCTGCCTTGACTGATGTGTTATTCCTCCAATCCCTGCAGGGCCATGTGAGGCGAGGAACCAATAGCATGTCGGGGAGGGCGGAGCTGGGCGCCGTCGGCCAGCTCCAGGCAGAGATGCTGCATTTGGAACTCATCGACGGTGCTGACAGTTACCGCGGTGACAAAGAGTCCTCGAAGGCGTCCGGCACCGCACCCCCACCAGTCACCAAGGACCCTACAGCACCTGTTACCATGGATACCTACCGGCCCAAGAGACCAACGACCCTTAACCTCTTCCCGATTGTGCCGCGCACACAGGTAGAGCCTGAATTAACCTTATTCACACACACACACACACACACACACACACCGTTTGTGGCAAATATTGATCAAATTTATCAGAAGAAGAAGAGGTGTCTGCTGTTTGTATGTCTGCCTGTATGGGTTCCTCCTCACATACAAATATGATATTTAAAAATGGAAATATGAATGGACCACCTGTGTGACATCACCAATTGGATTCACAACAATTGTTTCTCTGACAAGATGTGTTTACTGGACTGAACAATAGCCTCAATTGTCAGGACACAGTGACACAGATTCCCCCCCAGTGCTCGTCTCTATTTGTGCTTGAATGCTACTAAGAGCTCGTGACTGTGTGTGTGTTTTCTTCAGTTCTTCAGTCTTTGTGAAGGCCAGTCTCAGCTTTAAAACTCAAGCCAGAAAATATTTTTTCTTCAAAGGGCTGTTTGAGGGTTACTTTAAAGCTTAAGGTTAGAATTGGGTTTAGGTTTAGGTCAGGGGCTGCAGAATGTATAGTATAAATAAGGGTCCAGAGAAGTATATACATAAAAACATTGGGTGAGGCTAAGTTTGTGACTGTGTAGGTATGCATGAGTTGATCACTGTCTGTTGTTCTCATGTCTGTCCATCCACCTCATGTTCATGCAGCAGAGTTCTGGTACATGTTTTCTTTCATTAAATGGACACACTACTGCTGTGTCTGCATTTGTGTTTGTGTTTGTGTGTGTGTGTGTGTGTGTGTGTCTGTAGTAAACACAACTCTATGACAACTCTATGATTAGAGTTTGGTTAGGTTGAGGCAAAAAAAGACTTGGTTAAGTTTAGGGAAAGACCATAGTTTGGGTTAAAATATTTTTATAGGGTATGGGGTGCTTTGTCGTCATGGTTACAATAATAAATACATTGTTAAAGTTAGGGGTTGATATTCCCCAGAAAAAAAACCTGCTTTGACTGTTGGAAAAGGGAAACACACAGCCATCTCCCATGTTAAAGTCCCATGTTTCACTGAGCCATCCATCCACCCTACTTTATTTTGTTGCCTGGTTTCCTTTTGCCCCTAATATCATAAATAAAGCCACTGGAGGGCTTTGTCAGTTGAATGTAAACACATGTCGTTTTGGGGCACTTGCTGAAACACATAATGCTGTTGTTCTTCTTGGGAGGACAGTTTAAGTTCATACAAAATACACCTCATGCGCACAAAATGACAAAGTTGCTAGTTGCTAACTTTGTCTGTCTCTGTTTGGTGCTGGGCAGGTGGTGTACAGTGGGTTTATCATCTTGTTAGGTCAAAACAGCTGTATGTTACTGCTGGAAATGAGACTAAAGAGAGAAGTGAGAGTAAACCTTACAGTAACTGTGCTAAAATAGACTAAAAAACAACTCAGCAGAGTTGCAGAGATGGTGATAATTCTCATTTGTGTACTTAAATATTCAAAAATGTACTCTTTGATGCCTGCCACGTTCTGTACAAATATAAGTCTCTGATACTCTTGTTATTCAATGTATACAATATTGTATATGTTACTGAATCTGCCCGGGACTCTAACATACACACACTCCTCCGCAGTGCAGACTGTCAACATGATCAACCAAGCAGCTCTATATTTGTCTGAGCTTTGTTCTTTGCTCAGTTTCCATGAGGTGGAAACAAGCCTACAGTACTTGCTGCTGTGCCTTTGTTCGTGTGTGTGTGTGTGTGTGTGTGTGTGTGTGTGTGTGTGTTTGAGCTGTCAGAACTGTAAAGTATGAAAGGAAATAATTGCTCTGACGCGTTTTTATTCTTGGGAAGTCTTCTTGTCTCCTGGGACATTGTTCACTCTCTGATTTAAAGTATTCCACTGTTAAATGGATGAAGGTTTCATGTAAGCGGCCTTTGCATGAACTGTGAAGATGTGAAACAACAGACCACATCTCTTTAGGATAACATTGATCAGCAGCAGATCTTGGGGTTATTTTGATTTCTGGACTTCAATGCTTCTGGTGTCACTTGGCCATATTTACAAATTATGCTTTAGTGTTCATAATGAAATAAGCTGTTTAATGTGAGGATCTAGCTATATGCTGTGTTATAAACTAACTGAACTACCTGGTGGTCATAAAAGCAATGAGATGTAGGTCTTTGTCGAACCATCTTTGTCTATCAGATTCAGCTACTTCAGTTAATGATTCAGCTAGTGGTTTCCTGCATTTCCCAGAATGCCTTTTGACAACCCCAGTGGCAGGAGCACAAAGTGACTCTGCTGCGGATGACGTACACAAAGCTTAGTAAGCCAACCAGTGAAAAGAACATTACAAAACTGCTGTTGACAAAGCCTTTCTACTAAATACACACCTGATTACAGATCTGCACAATACACCTGCATTGCATTGTGAATTTCTTACTCCTGTGGGTGTAGAAAATGGTATATTGTGGATGAGTTTTCTCCAACACACCTATAATTTAGACACTACAACAGCTCTACCAGCTCCAGCTGACAACCAAAACTGAGATTTAGTCAGGCAGCGCAGACAAAACTCAGATAAGATGAGATAGATGAGGGTTGAAGATCTCCAGGGAGCATTTCTCCAACAAAGTACTGTAAGAAGAGAGAGAGACAGCACGCTGTGTTTCCAGGTCATTGGATCGGTAAAAATGTAAATGCAAAATATACATTTAGCTCTGCATCATTTGGCAGCGAGTGACAGAGTTCTGTGGTTTAACAAAGGCAGCCCTAAACACAGATCAGGCTTAGAGCAGTGAGGCTTTTTGAAAAGCAATATTTTTAGATGCAATTATCTGCATAGTGCCAGCATCATAACTGCATAAAGAAAATCCAGATTTCGTCAAAGGGAGGAGATAAGATGGGACAAGCATGAAGAAGAGTATGATAGACTGAGACTCATGTCAATCAATGCAGACACTCCCCAAAAAATAGTTGTCTTTAACAATTCCAGTTTTATACAAGTTTGATTTATTATTTGTTGTTTCAGGCATCATTTCTATTCGTAATAATACTATTGTTCTCACTAAGTGAATTGCTGAGATCTTTGAACAGGATGATACTGACACTAAAAAGAAGAATCACCTGCTGGATTTCATTGTAGCAATGTCACCATGTTACCAGATCTCAGCAGTTACTTAGTATAATGTTATCATTTGTGATAAATGAAATTATGAATATAACAAGTTGTAATAAACTGTTGGACATGAGCCAACTACTATGGTAAAACAAACCATGGCTCCTCAGATCGATGCTGCTGTCTCCCACCTGCTGATTCACTCGTTACCACGGCAACAGCTCTGTCTCCGCCTGGTACACGTAGATGGGAAGTGAGTCATGCATGGTGGTGAGTGGACAGAGGAGGAGGACATGATCTTATTTTGGTCAACACGTCTTCGTCACAGGAGTTTCCAGTTCCACTTCCATCTGTTAAAATCTCCCTCTACCAAATCTGTGTCTGCTGTTCTCTTGTTCAGGGCTCTGTATCAAATCAAAATCAAAGGACTCTTCTTGTGTGACTGAAATGTGTCTGTATCACAGTCACATAGTCAGTGTCAGATACAGAAAGCTGGCATGAGGTTGGTCAGATTTGCAATCTAGTTTGCTTTGACGCTATTTTGTTATTTGGGTGAACTGAATAGAATTTGAAAAAGGGAAAAAGGCACCTGAGAAGTATCATGATTTCTAGAAAAGGCTCCCTCTTGTCTATGAACAACTACCCCAAAACAGCCTAAAAAGACTTACACTGTGTTTGTGTGTGTGTGTTCCCAGCAGCTTTAGTAAAATGTCTGGGTCCCTTTAAATGCACACCACGGAGCACAGACAAAAGATTCCCTGCTCATTCAACAGAATAAAAGGTCTGTGTGTGTGTGAGTGTGTGAAAGAGAGAGAGAGACAAAAAGTTGTGTACATTGAGTGTCGGGATCTAGAACTCTGATCAAACCTCTCTCTCTCTCGCTAACTTTTCCTCTTTTTCTGTCTCCGTACTCTCCATCTATTTTTATTTCTCACCACTTCTTTCGTCTTATCTTCCTCTTTCCTGTATTTCCACAGGACACATTAAACAACAACTCCTTTGGGAAGAAATACAGCTGGCAGGAGAAGGTTTCAGGCTCATCCTCACCTCTCAAAACAGGTGAGCTTTTCTTTTCCACCACATCTTCACACCATGGAGCTCATATTTTAGTTCAATTGTCTGAATGTTCTAATTTCGTTGATGATAACTGGGGTGTGCATGCCCTGTGCTACTAACACAGCAGCTGAATGACAATTTGCATTGGGTTTGGCAAGCTATGTGTCTCTCTGATCCCCAGGGGACAGTGTTAAGGCTTGGATAAGCTATGCTGAGCTAAGTGTAGCTAGCTGAGGCAATGCTATACTGTGTATGTGTGTGTGTGTGTGTGTGTGTGTGTGTGTGTGTTAGCCAGGCTTAGATAGCTGGGAGCTGCCATAGCTCATTGCTACAGCTCTTTTCAGATCACCATGTGAGGCGAGACTAACCAAGCTCACTGCCAACAAATCCAATTGAACAAAGTGATACTGTATATTATTTGTTATCTCAGTGATTTTAAAACACACCTATAAAAAAAAATACCTTAAAAAATCAGGATAAATTAACTTGCCTGTTATGCTTCAATCAAGACATGGAGGCAGAATGGGAGCGTTATTATTCTGAGATGGTCATCCAATTGCTATTCTTGTATTCACACCAAATGAGTTAAATAGTAAAGCAAGGCAAGGCAAGTTTATTTATACAGCACATTTCAACAACAGGGCAATTCATAGTCATTTATATAAAACATAAAAGCAACATAGGGAAATATAAAAAAGACTTTTAAATACAATTTTTAAAAACAGTCAAATAGAAAGTAAAAAAAAGGATCATTTACAGGATCGTATACCCATAATTAATTGTTCACCCATAATTCTAATGGGTTACAAATAATCAGGCCTTTCAACTTCTATTGTTTTGCTTTGTTGATTTCCCATCTCTTACACAAGTCAAACCTTCCATCCTTTTTATCGTACGATATTTATTTCCTCTTACTCACGATGGTCACCGTGAATCCAGATTATTTCCACTACAATCTTGGTAAAAGCAGTCAAAACAGCAGAGAAAAACTTCTTTCCACCTCAAATCTGTCTAAACAGCAGAGAAAACTGTAGTCAGGACTCAAAACAACGGAGAAAAACGTTCAGTCTTTCTCTGCCCTGCTCGGATGCACCACGACCTAGACAGCGGACTAAAGATACTTCTCGGCCCTATTAAGACTGGGTCTGACTACTTATGAGAAAGGAGAAACCAACTTCCAAAAGAAATATAAAGCAATATCTGATTTTAATAAAATTTTACCCCAAAGCCGTAAGCCAAAATTAATAATTTTTGCTGTGTTGTGATGCTTGTTTCCCTTTGGTAACAAAAAAAGGTACAACAGTGTGTTGCTATTTTTTTTTAAATCAAATTAAATAGATTATTTTTTTTATTTATTTAGATGTCACAGCCAGCCATTTTGCCATTTGATATCAGATTTACTATTACAACTAGAACGCTAATGTAAACTATTTTGTCCATTTGGCCTTGTGATTATAGTCTGTACATAACATGGAGGCTACACTAGAATGATCTGGGAAAAGGAACGACATTGATGGCTAATGTTGCTCCACCATGAAAAGCTTTGGCCATTTTCTAAAGTTTTAATATACATAAAAGTAAAGGATATCAACAATGCAATGAAAAGGCTTTTGTAATATATTAATTATCATATTTTAGTTTTTTTAGTCATTTCATTTATATCAGGTTAATCATTTCCAACGCTCAACCTCCATAAATACAGATAGCATAGCCCTCCCTTACAGATGTGGTGTAAGTAGAGATTGTAAGGCTATTTATTAGCATGCTAAGGTGCGATACAGTATGCAGACACAGACAGTATACCGATTCTGATGAAGCTAAGCAGAGCATCATAAAGACAATCCAACTATATATAATCCAATTAGGTTGCTTGTAATGAGAATTAAATGAAATACAAGAATGAAAAAAAATATTGTTGACCTTGGACTTTGCAGTATGCCAAACATTACAGAGTACATCAGTTGTCCGAACTGTAATATATATATATATATCTATATCCTGGTCAAGGTTAATGACATATCAGTTCTATAAATCCAACATAGGGCTGCTTATTTGAACATTGGCCAGGGGTTCCTCAATTGCACACTTTCCACCATACTTCCTAATTCCATGTATGTGTACACATATACCTGGCGTTACTCACACTAAGAATTATCCGACTTGTGATAAGACCTGCATATTTGTTAATGAACACAACTGGTGCCATTCATATGCACACTAGCAAATTACATCTCATTGCGTCACAAGTTTTATTGTATTACGGGAAGTTTGTTTTAAGTTCTGCTAAATTTGAATTGCAAATCATAGTGATTCAAAACAGAACAAGTCTGTGCGGGGCCACAGGGATTTTCTGTTTTTTTCTATTTGTATACGATATGATGGTTAATTGTTGTAATGTACTTTTTTAAAATACCAACTCTGATGATACATTACAAGTAACAATTTCACAAAAACACAGATCCTAATTTTTTTCAAGTAGGGAGAAGCATGAAGTGTCTCAGTATTGTCCTGAATTGGCCTCCATCCTTTATAAATGCTAAAAGTTTATTTAAATACTCACTTAGAAGTCACCTGTCTTTTGCTGCCCTGTGGCGTAAGACATCAGTGCTGCATCATCCACAGTGAATATATCATGCCTGGGTTATGACATAACACATCAATCACGTTCTCCTGGCTGCACACTGAATTTCATGAGCACTGGGGATTTAGCTGCGTAATCCTGACATCTGTTACCTAACCATTTCTCATTTTCTCTCTTCCTGTTTGTGCTTTACTTTATCTATCGGTGCATTTTCTGCCATGTCTGCCTTCATATCTGTTTGTGCATTTGTTTGTCGGTCATGTTTGCATTTCTGCATTATGTGTATTTACTCTGTGCGTGTGTCTGGCCTTTGTGTGTGCTTGTGTGTCTGCGTATGTGTTTGTATGGCTGTCTGTGTGTTGTTTGCGTCTGATCTTCCTCCAGGTGATCTCACCCCTCCGCATGAGCACAGCTGTCTGAGCGACGAGGACAAGGTGCAGGGCGGGGGAGCGCAGACCAAAGACCGCGGGACTTCCACTGATGCCCCCTGCAGACACAGCCATACCTCTGGACACTCAAATTGCTCATCTACAGCGGCTGCCACACGCTCCAAGCTTCTGGAGAAGCCGCCTGCGCCACCGCCACCACAGAACTATACACCAGCTCCTCTATACCCAGCGGGGAAAACGGATGGAGGTGGGCACCACCGGGAGAGGATCCGCTACCATACAGACGTTCATCTAGAGCCCACAGAGGAGATCTATCTGACTCCTGTGCAGCGTTCCGCTGACCCCCTAGAGCCCAACAACGCTCAGGACCGGCCTTTTCTCTCGCAGCAGACTGAGCAGGGCCGCATGTCCATCAGCTCTGACACAGAGGGCCCGCCTCCGTATCAACCCCTCCCAGACCGGACAAATCCCTCCATCTATGAGGAGGACGAGGTCTATGTCCCCCCTCCATCATATGCTTCCTGTGTAGAGTCCCTCATCACACCGCCTAGCATGGCTGTCTCAGCTCGCTCGTCCCTCGCATTGGACCTTGGTCTGAAGGGGGCGGGAACAGGTGCCGAGGTCATGCTGAGAGCTGGATCATCTGTGGAGTACGTGGATGCCACAGATGAAAGCTACTGCGGGGAGGATGAGGATGTGGACAGGATAATGTTGGACGGAAGGATGAGGCAGCTGGGAGGAAAGGGGGACGGTGGTGACAGCAAAGTCTCACTAAGGACTTCCATGAGCTCTGAGGCCAGCGGCCTTTCATATGACTCTGTCAAATACACACTGGTGGTAGATGAGCACGCTCAGCTTGAACTGGTCAGTCTCCGGCAGTGTTACCAAGGCTACAGTGACGACAGCGACTCGGCCACTGTCTATGACAACTGCGTCTCTTCTCCCTACGAGTCAGCTATTGGGGAGGAGTATGAGGAGGAAGATGAGGAGGAGGAGGAGGACAGTGCTCGGATAGGAGGAGTGAGGAGAGAGGCCACAGCATGCCTGTCTGAAGACTCCACTCCAGAGGTCGACCTGCACTTCTCTAAAAAGTTCCTCAACGTCTTCATGAATGGACGCTCTCGCTCTTCCAGTAAGTAATTGGCATGGTAACAATGAGTCTTTTCAATAATATTTCATGTTCAGTGGAAGGCTGTTTGGGATTTGTAGCTTTGCCAAGAGGAGTATTAATCACAAAACTGATCCATGCTTAAAAGCATGTTTAAAGCAGAATGCTTCAATGCATACGGGGTGTCATTTGGAGACACACATTACATACTGTCACATAATAAAAGATGAGAATTGTCTATTGACACATGTCAATAGCAGAAGATATTATTATTAAAATCATGATAGCAATCATGATAACATTAGCCGTCAGCCAACATGGATATCGGCTGACGGATACTTAATACAAGACATTACATACCAGGAAGCACACCAGCACAGTAGGCTGTTGTTCTGTGTAATTCCTTTTTAAACATAGAGCAACACAGCAGTGAATGCCGTCTAGCCGATTTGGCAGCGTGGTGGAAAAGGCTTTAAGCGATGTGGCTGATGAAGCAAAGCCGCAGAGATATTCAGGAACTGGAATATTCTCATGCAGCACAGATCATCATCTACATGACAAGTAACTCTGGATGTTGTGACTGTCTGCACTGAGTTACTTGAAAAATGGCAGAACAGATTATTGTGAGTAGAGATTTAGAGGTAACTTTTGTCCAAAAACATAAAGCAATATTTATAATTTAATGGTGTAAAATCATGTCTGAAATTGGAGGAATAGTATTTAAAAATGTTGTTTTGTTATACCAGTGGCTTAAAGAAAAACAGTTTGAACTTGTGATTGACATGATATTAATACTACTAATTCAGGCCACATTACCCTGCTCACCTTATAAATGAAAGCTGCAATCTTTGCTGCTTTGTTGAAATCATTATCAGCATTCTGACAGCAGCACGTTCAGGGCAGAAACCCAGCTGGACATTTAGATGGCCTGCTGCGTGAAAGAATACTGTGCCAAAAGCAGCTTTCAGTTTCCAGTCTTTCTCTTCCCCTCCAGTTGTCCAGACCCCTCACACATTCAAAAATAAATCTTTTTCTATGAATTGAAACAATGGCAGTCCTAGAGAAGGTGTTTAGAAGGACTGAGGAAGAAACAAAGCAATAACACAGGCGGTGAGTGGCTTTATAAATTCTATTTTTATTCAGCTGGATCTGCTAAATATTTTTCCACCACCATGTGTATTTTGGCTGCCTCAAGTTGTAATCCTGAAGATTTTCAGATCCCATTTTCTTTGTCTTCTTTAATGTTTTAAAACAACACGGCCTGATGAATCCTGAATCCTGTAGTGTATAAATATACTCACAAATTGCTTATTTTCTGTTGCATTTTTGACAGTAGCAGCTCAATGTGTGTTTGTCATACCCAGTGTTGAATACACGTCTTTTCAAACAGGACTCTGGGAGCTAAAATATTAAGAGTATTCCCAACAATTTGGTACTGCATGTGTTGGGTCGGAAATAAGGCCAGGCTGGGCCAATTGAAGGCCTGGTCCCTACTCTAACGAACTTATTAAACTCAGTCAATAGTACTCTATTAACTTTCTTCTATAGTCAGTAACTTCGTAGTCAAAAACTTCACTGGAGACGATTAAGAGTCGGTGCAAAAGAGTTTATTCCAATTACGGACAGGTAAACGAGTAACATTCCTGTAGGTCTCAGGATGGAACTGATCTGGTGGTCAGTGAACATCGCCTTATATTCACCTTAAACCCCACCCTTCAGGTGGGCGTTACACCCGGTCTCCACATTTGTGTTTGCTGACCACGCCCTTCCCAATGGTGAATTTCTTATCCTCTGCTACCATCTTGTGGACGTTTACATGTACTGTTTTACCAATTTAACCCTTTCTCTATTTTCAAAGTTACCACTTTTAGCTGTTATTTAACATAATTATCATTGTAATTTATCCTTTTATATTTTTTAACATTACTGGATTTGGAAATTCACCATTATGTTTCAACTTCAGTCTCACCGTGTTTTGTAAAAGTTATACAGGCATAATCTGACACCATTAAAACTTAAACACTCACAATTGTATTTTTTAAAAGAATTAATAATGGAATAAGATAATTGATGGAATAACATACTTTAAAACATCAAACATGAGTATACAATGCAATGTCTCTTACAAAAGCTTGGTTTCTTACAGTTTGCATCCTTCACAGTGTGCCATGATCTCATCCCTGGCGTACATGACTTGCAGCAGGTGTCTTACTGCTATTTTGTATACTATCAGATTCTTCTGTAGACTTTAGCTGCATCACCTGAATGCTAAGCAAACATTACATCATCTTATCTGGTCTTAAATTCATATTACCTCTTCTTATCTTCCTTTCAGACAACTGTACCTGCCGTCCGCAAGCTAAGTTTTGCATGCGTAGCGTAGGTCTATTTGCATGTTCACAGTCAGGCGAAGCTAGGTTTTGTATGTTCTGTCAGCTTCTCTGCTCATGTAGAGACATTGAAAGGTTACAAGTAGGCTGGGGCGATGTTAAATGTAATTTCTGTCCCGCTGCTGTCAACGTTACGCAGCGAGTCATCTAATGTTCGGCTGTTTCGGGGTGCGCGCATCGATATTAAATATACAGCATGCTAAATCCGGCTGCATTCTAACATTAACTTAGCTCTCCTGATTAGCTAGGCTGCTTGCATGCTGGCTAATACCTTTTTTAAGCTGGGTCTCCGACATTGACAGCGCTGTGTTGGACAGATTTGTGCAGCGGTGTTCCATGAGGGAGAGAGAGCGAGAGAGGTACGGGTGAGTGAGAGAGAGAGGGATGAGCAAGGGCAAGTGCTGTGCGAATGCGCTACGGCGCTCTGCAATCAAATACGATTTTAAATACAACACGGTCAGCGTTGATAGTGTGGCGGGCCGCCACAAATAAATGAACGAATGGGAAACACTTTATTTAACGGCCATGTATGAGTGAGAAAACCGCTGAATCTAATTACAGACAATCTGTGACTGTACAGTCTGTGAGTCCTTTCAGGTGTTCACTGATGCAGAAATACATTTTATTATCATACTGCATTACACAATATTGAAATAAATCCATGTCAGAAAAAATTTAAGTTTTAAGTAAAGTAGCCTAATTAATGTCTGTTATTATCATAACACATCAGTGACATTGAAATTTGATTCATTTAAAGATTTGCTACTATTATCATTATTCTAATGTGCTTCATCAGGATGATTAAATAAAATATAGATTTATTGATGACATGTTTTTGACATTTATTTTGGATAAATATGTTAATCGAGTACTAGGCAACTTTTCTTTCTTTAGAATAAACAAAATTAGTCGTTAGATTAATCGACTAATTGAAAAAATAATTGTTAGATTAATCGACTTGGAAAATAATCGATATGTACAGCCCTAGTTACAAGTTCATTCAAGGTACACACAGAATATAGCAGTCAAGTCTAAAAGGTAAAATACTAGTGGTCAAACCTTAAATCAGTAGTGAAACCTTACATTAAAATAATAACATCTGTAGTCAATACCCAGTGAGACTACAGTCATTCCTTCAATGACTACAGTAAATGCACTTCTAAGTAACACAGAACTTCTAGGATTAAAATAATAAAGTAATTATAGGTAAAATAATAAAGTAAGCAGTATTTTACTCAACACATGCCATAATGATCAAAATCGATGCAGCAGAACCAGAGATATCAGCTTTTGTATCCTGTGCATTTTTCTTCCTTCTCAAAACCTGGCATTTGTCTTCAACCCCAACCAATGCTGGCTCAAGGGACTTTATATTATATTATATGTTATATTTTTTAAAGATGTGCAGTGTTACTCCCCAAGACATGTAAAGCCACTGTGTAAAATCGGTGGAATTCCCCTTTAAAGGTTCAGCGGGTAAGATTTAGTGGCATCTAGCGGAGAGGTTGCAAATTGCAACCAACTTTCCTGTCTACCACTGCCCCCTACCATTTCAAAGAGCACAGGACAGCTATGCTGGCAGACACAGCAGAAAAGGTGTCTCTTCTGAGAGTAGCCAGTCAAAAAATTAGGTTTCTTTAGGTAGATATCTTAAGAAATTATATTTACTTTATTATTCAGTAAAACCTAATATATTGTTGCAACTTGGCCACTGACAGATAACATGGAAAATGTAAGCCAAGAGTGTGAAACACTGTCACTGTTGGACCACAGTCCATTATAAACCACATAATAGATGCAGTTTATACAAACACTGACAAGGGAAACATATTCATTCTCTCTGTGATTATGGAACCTCGCCAAAACTGCCTGCCAAAAATAATATCAGGCCTGCGGCCAGATTATGGTGCTTTGATAGCGGCAAAAAATATAAATAAATAAATATTTTGATAGCTGTGCTTAAATAGATCTTAGTCATGACAGCAACAGTTACTCACGTAATCACTTCCTCTTTAGTGGTTTTGCCTACCAAATAAGAGTGCAATAAACTTTACTGGAATGCTTATTTGGAGTTGAATTGAGCTTTTACTTTTAAAAATTTTGAACGACATTAAGAGTCTGTTGCCTGCTTGACACACCTCCGAAAGATCCGTCAGAAAACGTGATTCCCCTAAATGTTCTCTGCCTGGAGACAGTGGGGAAAAGTGTCCGTAGGTTGATAGATGTGGATCAAACACCGAAACACTAAAAATGCAGCACATCCCATAATGTGAGCATGAGAAATGCTGCATCCATTTGTTGGAAAGAGAAAAAAAAAGTTGTCCCGAGGTGGTATCGAACATGTAAAGGTTACATGTAAAGGTTAAATGTTCGATACCACCTCGGGACAACTTTTTTTTTCTGTGAGGTGCATGTCCTGCACTTTACAGACTGAACTAACCGAACACAGTGTTAGTGAAGTTTAATGTTATGTCTTATATTCTCATCCACAATCTAATGGTTGTAAATATTGCTCTGATGCAAAATTTATTTGCCGACCCCTGCTGTATATTATTGCTTCTTCTTCTTCTTTGAACGTACGTATTCAACGTAGTGCTGAGTGTCTGCACTGCCCGAATTCTACCTGAAGTAGAACAAGAAGAATGTAGCGACGAAACGCAATCTGTAGCGCTGTTTGTCCGCTTTCAGCTACTGTGGAAACATGACGACGCGACGTGGCAACGTCCATGGAAGTGGGGACACACGGTTTTGTAGATATAAATGTATTGTATTATTCTACTAAGTAAATAGTTTGCAGACTGGTCAGATACCTAAAGTTGTGCTGCAGCAGTTTAAGAGATAGGCTTTTATGACTCTGGAAAGTTACCGCGGTGAAAATAATTGTCTCCCAATCTTTGTGATTCTTGGTAAATCGACAGAAATATGCCATTCATGAGGAGAGAGTTTTTTGAGAGTGTAAATGTCGGTCTGGACAAAGTATGGGGCTAAAAATGTAAAAAGTCTGAGTGAATTTAATTAAAGTTTGTCTAATAAGCTTTGAGAAATGTGAAAATTTGGACTAATGTTGGTACTAGAGGAAAGATCAGTGAGTCACCAAATTTAGAGATTGGGGACCTTGAATATCCTGTTGCTGTCCATGTGCTTAGAGCAACAGTTCCTGTCAATTTCCTTGTTAGATTTGCAACTTTCCCAGCGGGTAAGTCTCTGAGTGGAAAAGAAAAAACAAGGCCGAGGTGGGTGAGCAGGATGCTTTGATGGATAATTGTAGGACTTACCTTCGAAAACAGTTGGGAATATCACCAGTCATACATTGATCCACACCATGGTGCGCATGTGTGTGTAAATCAGCCTTAAAGGGCAAGAGGTAGGATTCATATGAAAGGGGCAGGCAGAGAACGAGGGATTTATCTGTAATACATGCATGGTCATTACATCGCTAGTCCTTGCTGTCCTCTTGGATGCTATCCATATGTTTTCCAGATTCATTAAAAACAGCACAGCATTTTATCGGAGTAGTGCAGGAGGGGGTAACAGATGTCTCAGGGGAATGCAAGTAAAAATACACAATGGTCATCTGTTTCACGCCTAATTAAAGTGTGATTCATACGTCCTAAAGAATGCATGTGCTTTAAGGTAAACACAGTGCGCCCTAATTATGTTTACTGTTTGTATTTGATGGACTTTTGTTGCAATTTGAAATCAGTATTATTTATTTCTTACCAGTTGAATACAGAGGCTGGCACTCCACACTGTATTATTGCCTTTTCTTCTTCTCTGGTTTTCAAGGTGCTGAGTCCTTTGGCTTATACTCTTGTGTCATAAATGGAGAGGAGAGGGATCAAAGCCACAGAGCCGTCTACAGGTGAAGAAGAACTACACTATCTTCATCATTATCACACCTACATCCATACAAAATGTTGTACCATGACTGAAAACACATGAAGTGTTATGCATCATTCTTAATGAATATGAAAACATTTGCTCAAAACATCAAACAAGCTGTCAGTGAATCAAATGTAGGGCTGCAGCTAATGAGGATTTTAGTAAGCTTCTATAGATTGTTTAATCGATTCATTAATGTGTCGTTTAAGAAGTACTATTGCTTGCCAGCCGCAGCGCACCCCTCCCCTCCCGCATAACTTTCATTTTATGGTGGACAGACTGTGACATTACATAGTTGTTGTTTTCATTTAGCTTGAAATAGTCCCAGACTGTGGACACTTTTTCTTCGTCCCTTGCTATTTTCTCTCTCTTCCTCCACTTTGCAAACAGCGCCATTATAATCACATCATGTTCACACAGTGTAAGTGCAATGTGCGACAGTAATAAATGTCTGTGCGAAACAGTGTTCTATATAGTTATATGGATTAAACAAAACCTCGATGCAAAGAATTTGTGTCGATGCATTTTAGTTATCGATTTAATCGATGTTTCAGCCCTAATCAAATGTATTGACTCAAGTACAGAAAAACCCCAGAACCCAGCAGGAATGAAGTTCAAGATAAATTATTTACACAAAGCAGGAGCAATAGCCAAAAAGGCACCTAATTCACATATAACTTTTGGCTAATTCAACTGTAATAACAAATGTATTTTATTTTATGGATGGTTTAAGTAAAACTTTGGCAAGTAATCATTGTGCTTATATTCTTATATTCAAATGAAATTTGATACTCATTTACCAGATTGTTGTCATAGCAAAAGTTGCAGATGCTGTGATTCCTATCCAGGCCTTTAGAACTTCCACCAGTGATATTGCTATTGCTATTTTGAGGTGAAACTAAGGTCAGGGTACCTGAACATTATAATGTTCAGTGTTCGTGTTTAACAATGAATTTTCAAATAAGTACTTCAGATAATGTCTCTGAAGTCATAAAGATTTGTCTGAAAGCTCATATTTCTTGCCCCGCCAGGCTTCTTTTTAGTGATGTTGCCACGTCCCTGGATCTTAGGAAGTAACTCAACCATCATTACACTCAACAACACAAGCAACCATTTTTACTATATATCTTATATTCTTCTATGTAGCACTCTGCTTCTTTTTGTTG
This sequence comes from Micropterus dolomieu, assembly GCF_021292245.1. Classification (NCBI taxonomy): domain Eukaryota; kingdom Metazoa; phylum Chordata; class Actinopteri; order Centrarchiformes; family Centrarchidae; genus Micropterus; species Micropterus dolomieu. Next base: position 6,224,851 of record NC_060169.1, on the reverse strand, counting down.
GTTATATGTTGCTGAACTGCTCAAATTGTTGATAGACATTCAGCAGTCAAACAATACTAAAGTTATGGCCCATGTTTTCTACGGTTGTCTTCTTAGCATGACCCAAGGTGTTACACACAGCAATGATTTATAAACTACCAAACTACCTGAGATAGTGGCTCTGCTTTAAATACATTTAATGGAGAAATGTGGCTGAGAAAAGTTTTATTTTAATGTGTGATTGGCAATAGATAATTGAGATAGATAAGATAGAAATTTAAGAAGTTTTTACCAAGTTGCAGGCAATAACAGTTCAGTGGGTTAAACTGTTTACATGTCTGATCAGCTGCCGGCTGATGAGGAAACTTGCCTTTTCTGCTCATAATTAGCTTGCACTGTAACTGTTTCCTAGTACTGAAAGTTTGGTTCAGCTGATTTCTATCGCCCCTTCTTAACCGTGACAAAATATGCAAGACTCTGAGGTATATTATATATATATTGAACAGTGAACAGTCAGTCTCCTCCATGTCCACATATCCCAGTGTCAAACACTATGTACCCACACCTCCCTCACTCCTCTGTTGCATTGTTTTAAATTTGAAATTACAGAGGGCTCAAGTGGAATTTCAGGCTGCAGTTACCCTTTAACAAGCTTATCTCTGTCAGTCATTTTTCTTCTCTTTTTTTTTTGTAGTTATAGCAGAAAATGCTCAATTTCTTCATGTTTCCCCAGTAACAGTCACACTCCATTTGGCTCCAGCGTAGAGATACAGATGCTGTTGGAGACCTCAGGCTGATAAATGCAAAGAGGAGGGGGACAAAAACAACAGCAATGCAGTCAGATCATGTCATGGTGTGGAACATTATCCATACATAACTGAAAGCAGTGTTCCCTTTATGTGTATAATATTCTGTAGTTTTGTTGTTCCTCTATAGTGATTAGGATCACATCTGAATAGCCAGCATCAGGCTAGTTAGCAGGGTTCTTTGTTACTGGTTCTGCCTTCAATTGAAGTGTTAGAATTTGAATTTCTGTGACTCACTGAATTGTGAAAATATTTCGGAGAAGCTCAAGGATGCATATTGGTCAACCCCGACACTGAAGACCTTTCTTTTGATTACTAACAAAACTTGAAGTGGATAGCAGATGTAGTTACCTTTGATTTACAAATGTAATTTATCATTTATGACCAATGTAAACAATTTTGCTGACAACAAAATTAAGCAAAGAATTAGTGATATATAAGTTTTTGAAACATACTCAATGCACAAATGGACAGTAAAAAAAGAGGAAAAAGAGTCATTTCAGCAGTTTCTGGTATGGCTATGGTGAGACGCAGTGGCGGCTGGTGAAAAAAATTTAAGGGGAGGCTGTGCAATATCCAGTCAGTTTCAGTAACCGTCCCAATACAAATTAACACAAACTGCAGGATACCAGTGCTTTGTGAAATATTCAGAAATTATTTAATGCCAATATTATATAATTATATTATATTAATATACAAAAACAATAACAGTGAACATAAACATAGAAGGGTAGGGTGTAGGGGGGGTTATCCAGCCTGTGAGGTCCCTCAGATCCTATGCATGACTATGTCTGTCTCAACAGGTTTGTTCCTAGACATGACGATGAGTTGGAGATGGAGGTGGACGATCCGTTGCTGGTGGAGGTCCAGTCAGAGGATTACTGGTACGAAGGCTACAACATGAGAACTGGTGCTCGTGGGATCTTCCCAGCTTACTACGCTATAGAGGTGACAAAGGACCCCGAGAGCTACAAAGGTACTGACACTGCCATGATTTTTAATTATAGAAGGCTGACTGTGGATGTGTTAGTAAAGAAAGCCCTTTTCTTTTAAATAAATGTTGTGCTTTTTTTATTTGTGCTGTTTAGTTTAAAATTGTAGAAATGTGTCATGGTTATTAGCTTCTACAGGTAAACATAAGAAATTTCCACAGCAGTGATAATACTTCTCCATTCCTGTACTATAGAGAGCTAAAGTGCTGCTCCATTTAAGCTAGCATATGCTTCTCTAGCCTCTGCCAAACAATATATAGTATCTTCCCAGCAGGTTACTTTCATTGGTCTTTCTAAAAAGCTGAAACAAGATAAATGAAGTTTTCCGTCCATATTCTGAGAGTGGGCTATATAGATAAAACTGATGTAACCTGACTGTCTACAACTGTAGCCTACTGACTAGTAAAATTCAAACACCTAATTTCAACAAAGATAAAACCATTGTTGGAATTAAATGTTTAATAATATATATGTATATATGTAATATAAGTATGTATATAACTGTAAGTATGTATATTAATTTGGACAGAAAACTCCAGTATCATGTTTCAGTGTTTTAAAAAAATGGTTTTGGGAAAGCTAGTGGAACATAATCATCCAGTGAAGGTTAAAGTCAAGGGCAACTGGACTTGGTTGAAGATACCACAAAGTGGAAAACCAACAAGCGCCCAAGCCGGAGAGAAGGAACAGAACCACCTGAAGGGGGTACTTACAGCCTATATGGACCTTTCTGAAAACAGCCACAAGATCGCAACAACATTGTGATTCCTTACATGTCTGGAGTATCAGAGAAACTCAGAAGGATTTTCAACAAACACAACATCCCTGTTTTTTTTAAACCCAAGAACACACTAAGACAGATGCTGGTACATCCCGAAGACCGCACACGAAAACACAAGAAAAGAAATTTAGTGTATGCGGTCCAATGCAGTGAGGAATGCACAGACCTGTATTTTGGGGAGACTAAACAACCACTACACAAACGCATGGCTCAACACAGAAGGGCCAACTCCTCAGGTCAAGACTCTGCAGTCTACTTACATCTGAAGGACAGAGGACACTCGTTTGAGGACCACCAGGTGCACATTTTAGACAGAGAAGATGGATGGTTGAAAGAGGTGTCAAGGAAGCCATCTACACCAGGGTCGAGAAGCCGTCATTGAACAGAGGAGGGGGTCTACGCCACCACTTATCCCCCACTTACAATGCGGTCCTTCCATCACTTCCCAGGAAACTCAACAAACGTAACCTATTGGCCTCAGGTGAAAATGCCAACGATGGTCGTTCAGTCTTGGCCTGGGTAGCCCTAACGACTGTAACGACTGTCGTTACAGCAACCAGGAACACTAACAAACCAGCAGTATCAACGATCCTGGCAAACGACCCCACTGAGGTTAAATAGCTGAGTTTCCCTGCCAGTCAGTCAGAACTGAAGAAGTCCCTTGGATGAGGGACGAAATGTCTTCCAGTATCTTCAACCAAGTCCAGTTGCCCTTGACTTTAACCTTCGTTGGATAACTATGACCTGGGTGACTGAGAATCTTCAAAGACATCTAGTGGAACATAAGTTCATCTGTATTCACTGGTTCAGTTCTCTTAACTGCTTGAGTTACAGTGGTATGTAATTGTCAAACTATAAAGACTGAACTCAAGTAAGCTGATGTCTAAATACTGAAATAATAAACATGTTATGCCATTTATTTTCCTTTCATGGTTTTTTAAAGCCTTTACACATAAATTGAGTGATGCTTCTTTGAGTCATGTGATGCCAGTGTAGCTGAAAGCAATCTAAATTTAGAAGTTTTTATATTCAGAACAATATTTAAAAAGAAGAAGAGAGATACATCATAAAGGAAAGCAGCAGCAAAGAGGATACAGAGAGAGAGTTAAGAGTCCTGGTGTACGTCTGTTTGTTCATCCAGTTGTATTTAGAGATTGTTTCTGTTGTCTTTGTAAGTCAGTTGTTGTACCATCCGGTAGAACTAAAGCTGATTGTCTAACAGGTTGATATGATGTAGAGCTGAAACAGTCGTTTAATCAAAAAGAAAATTAATAGACAACTAAACAAAGTCATTTTTCAAGCAAAGATTTAATAATCAAGTTCCAGCTTTTCAATTGTGAGGATTTGCTGCTTTTCTTTGTCCCACTGTATGTGATAGTAAATTTAATATATTTGGGTTTTGGGCTGTTGGTCGAAAAGACTAAAGTAATTTGAATATGTTATCTTGGGTTTTAAGAAATTGGGCATTTATCACAATTTGTAGACATTTTATCGACCTCAAAATGAATTAATTAAATTAATCAAAAAGATAATCTGCAGGTCGCGGCCCTAATATGAAAGTTATTTCACCAAATACAAAGGCCAGTGCAGAGACCCAGATAGGCTCAGTTCTCATTAGCGGTACCCTAAATTTGTTTTTCTCACTCACAAACACAGTAATGTTTGTGGGTGAGACACCTGTGAGGGATCATGTTCTGTGAGGGATCATGTGGGCTAAACATGAATTCCAGGCAGTATTATGCCCTACAGCTGAAACTCAGCTCTGTCAGGTTTAAGATGCAGGTGACATGGGTAAAAATATAAAATGGTAAAGAGTAAAATGCAAAACAACGGTGTATTGTTTTCCTTCTCTTGAACGAACACTACTTATTTTGTCTCTTTAAAGGAGCTACTAAAATCTTACCTGGATTTTAATGTTTACATAAATTATTGCCACCTCTTCTATGTTATGTGATGTTGTTTTGTTGCATATTATTATTATTTTTGAGGTATTTGCTCTAATTCCACATATTTCTTTCTTTCCTGTGCAGTGAAGAGCAGTGAATGGATGGACAGATATAGGCTGAAGTTCCTGGGCTCAGTTCAAGTGCCCTTCCACAAAGGAAACGATGTTCTGTGTGCAGCTATGCAGAAGGTACAAGGTCCATGTTGAGCGCATCTGTGTGTGTTTAAGTTTGTAAGTTTGACTACTATAGTAAAGCAGCATTAAGGAATATATCAGAAATTAAAAACTTTGGTAGACATGTGCCTTAATGCAAAAAATAACACAGAGGAGCTAAAGTATGTATCCTAAATGTGCACTAGGGCTGGACAATAAAACAAGAATCATAATTATGGCAATATAATTTTTTTTATTAACAATATAACAAATATTCAATAAATGTTTGATTTGATCCATTTGAATCACAAACAAATTAGCACTTATTTTTTCTATTAAAATATTAATTTTGTTGAGGAAAACGGACTACTTTACTTTATTTTACTCATGCATATTTGTTGAAAAAAGATTTTCATAATTGTTTTGAATGTTGTACCTCAGATGTTAAGTGATCCACTGTTTGGAAAGCGTTTGACATGTTCTGACCATAAAGAATAGTTTAAAACCACAATTAACCATCTAGTTCCTTTAACTTTCACTGAGGAACAAAAATCAACAAAAAATTGGCTCTTATCCTGATTTGAAATTTTTTTATTGTGATAACATTTTTGGCAATATCACCCGGCCCTATGATTAACCATTTCTAACTGTCTTTAGAGTAAAAATTGGGTTTACACTGGAAAAAATGGAAAATGACTTAATTCTTAATGCTTAAAAATGCAGAAAACTTCACTGCAGTGGGGGGTCATTGTCCCACAGTGCAACACACAACAAGCTACCTGCAGCTGGCAACATCTCAAATGAGGAATTAATTTAATATCTCATAGGAGAAAGAAGAAGTATCACAGTAAAATTAGTTTGACTGTTTCCAATACAGAGAGAAACTTATCTATTACATAAGTTATATAACTTATTACATCTATTATGTATAACATTTGTATTTTCATCTAGTTAGAAATTTTGGTTACAATTTTTGTCTCTTTTGAGTTTTTACAAATTTTAGGAGTCATCTTTTATATTTGTTTTCCAGATTGCCTCCAACAGAAGGATGACAGTAAAGTACAACCCGCCTTCCTCCTGCTACCTGGAGATCAGTGTGAAAGGCATCAAGCTTGCAGTTCAGGAAGATTATTATGCCTGTGACAGAGTAAGACTCCTTCTGTCACTTTGTTTTTCTAATGTAAAAAGAATTAAGTGCAGCTTCTTAAGGGTTTGTCCAATAAAAGCTCACCCTCACACCAGAAACCCATTGAACAGCGGAGGCATGTCTCCCCCATGTGGCTGCCAGTAGAACTGCAGGCAGAGATGTCAGGGGACACAAGGGAAGTGTTTTCTTAAAGGAGATCTTACTTCACTATTTCCATTATGAGCACCTATAAACTTACACCCCTCGACATTTAAGAGAAAGTAATTGTATTATTTACTTTAGTACTTTTCAGAAGAAAGTTTCACATTCTAAACATACTTTTAAATATAATGTATGCACATACAAGCCCCTACTCCACATACAACATACAAAATATATTGTTTGAGTGAAGCAACATGTGTCAGGAAAGAAAAAATCCTATCCCAAACAAAGAATCCCAAACTCTACAAATGACATCTGACACAGCAAATGCTCCCATCCTAAAAAACAACTGTTTTATAATGATCCATCCAGAGATGAAAGACATTTAAAGTCTTAAACCCTTAAATAGTTAACACTGACTTCATAGTTATTTAGTAGTTTGATATACCTAGACAATCTACAACTATTATACAGTTTAATAGCATAATAACAATATGATCATGCATTACACTCAGATAGGGGCCATTTTGCTGTACATAAAGAGTACTTTTACTTGAGATACTTTTGTATATTGTGCTGTCAATAGTTTTGTATTTCTAGCCAAGGAGCATTGTGAATGCAGGAATGTCACTTTTTAATTAAGTTTATTTTGTATTACTTAGATAAGAACAAAACTGCCACCCTTAGTAAGTGTAGAGCAAGGAATCCAATACATTTATTCTGCATTTTTGTCTTGTTCGCAGAGTAATGAGTGCAATCACTTCTTCCAGTTAAAGAATGTTTCCTTCTGCGGCTATCACCCCAAAAACAGCAAGTAAGTTAACACAGAAAACCTAAAACAGGACTTTCAATGAGGGACTACAGAACCAAGCACATGTTTGTACTGTCTGGCTAGAATCAAAGAAAGGCTGAGACATTTTCACCCACAGAAACCAAACAATAACTTACCACAAGATGTCGCTAGAAATCTAAAATAAATATACTAGACTTCAGACATAGACTGGACCGCTTGACTGCTAACTGATCAAATGTGAAACTATCAAATGTGAAACAGCAGTTTATTATTAGGACATGACAGATAGTATATAAAAAACTTTGGAGTGTTTTATCTACTTTCCTCTCTACAGGTATTTTGGTTTCATAACTAAGCACCCAGCAGACCAGAGATTTGCCTGCCATGTGTTTGTGTCTGAAAACTCCACCAAACCTCTTGCAGAGTCAGTAGGGTAAGTTTGACTTTTTTTCAATTAGTAATGCACAGAGGAGGTTTGTGCATTTACTTCATTTCTGTTGACACATACAGGTGCATACTCTGGTTTAGAAATGCTCCAACCTGGAGTTTTATGTTGTTAATTGATTAGAAACAGCTAATCTGTTATAGATCACGGATTTGTTTTTGGAAATCAGTCCAGTGTTAATTGTAAAATCCAACACTTGGTTAATTTCTAACCCCTATTTCCTATGGTTTTGTCTGTCCGATATAAGGCTTGTTTGTCCTCTATGCTACTCTGCTCAATGCTGCTTATTTCATTATCATTTATTGGGAATAGTAATTCATTTCTATGCCAAGACAGTTATGATATTTTGTTTGTTAGATATCTCAATATCCTGTTGACTAGCAGCTCATTTATGGTGGGGATTCCACAATTTTCTCATGAACTACCTGGATGAACTTTGGCAGATGTTTTTAAATTCATATATCTCATTTATTCATTAATTTTGAACATTTTCCCGTGGGATTGTGCAGTCTTACCAGAGGTACTAAAAGTATTCAAAGTACTGGGTATTATATTTCATTAGATCCTACAAAATAAACAGGGTCTCAGGGCCAATCCGCCAGTCCTCATTTAGTCCTATATTGCATTTTACAAATCATCAGAAAAACCTGCAGAATCATTTCAAGGCAAAGGCGTTTTTTAATGTCAAAGTCAACTTTATTCTCAATTTCCGCCACATGTACAGGACACAGACACGACTGAAATGCCGTTCTCACAGTCCTCCAGTGTAAAAACAGTAAACACACTAACAATAAGAGTATTATGTGGATAGTTGCAACATGTAGGCACATTGTAATTACTGCATCAGTTAGTGCATCAGTTTCTGAAATGTCTATTTGTGATCTGCATCATGATTATCATAACTCTTATTGCCACTGTCCAGTATAGCAGTAGAACTTAAACTCCTTGAACATAAACAGAAATCACTAGGATCATGTTTCAAATTTCAGAGAAGTAGAGAGAGTAGAACTGAGAATTGTCCGCTAGTGGGGCAGAAGCTAATCTTAAAATTAGGTGTAATTTTGGCTCTCAGTTGTCAGTGCTATAAAAACATCAAGGTGTGAACTGTTAAATGAGGTCTAGAAATAACTGAAGTATGTGTCTTTTACTTTCAGGAAAGCCTTCCAGTTGTACTATAAAGAGTTTGTGGAGGTATCATGCCCTACAGAGGACATCTACCTGGAATAACCCTGCCCTGCCTTCAACCACAGCCCTGTACAGTACACTGTATCTTAACATAATGTTGCATGAAGGACAGACATATATATAATTTAAAAATAAACAAAAAAACAAACAAGCAGGAGAAGAAGGGTCAAGTATTGGAACTGTGGTGAAACCTGAGGAGAAGAGATGAAAATGAGCCAACGCAGGAGAACAGAAAATATGCAAAATGGAGTCGGTGATGAGGTGGTGATCACAGGCTGTCTATAGAAAGCACAAACATTGTATCATGGCAGCCTTGGCAGCACTAGTTAGCTTGCAGCGTCGTCTCAACAGGTGCAACACTGAAAGCCTTGAAGCCAAAATGAACTGCACCAGCTTGTTCTTGACAAAAGAAAAATAGTGGCTGAGATTTGAAACAAATTACTACATGAGTTTTTGTTTGACTCTAAAATTAGGGTCTGAGCATAACGGAGGTGTGTATTTACTAAATAACATGAAGGCACAGAAAATTTTATCATTTTAGCCCACCATGAAGGAGACATCCACATTGTTCAGTGACAACAAAACCACCCTAAACACTGTAGTAAAACCATCTACAGGTGATGTTATTAGCATTTTTGGGTCCCATTTAAATGTTTGGCATTAGGGGGCAAACCTTGTCGTCAAATCCAGACAATTACATCAACCTTTTGACAGCAGAAAATGTTGTAGAAAAATGTGTACACGGCATGGTGAGGCTCACATTATAGTGCACAGGCACAAGTGTGTAGCGTAGGCATGTGTTGCCTTTCACCAATGTGCACCAAGTATCAGGAAGAGGCCAGGTAAAAAAAGCCTAGCAAAATTTGTTTGACACAAAAACAGGTAAGGGCCTGAATAGAGCTTAAAAGATAGTCAACAATTATTTTAGTTATCCATCCATCCATCCATCGTCAACCGCTTATCCTGCATACAGGGTCGCGGGGGGGCTGGAGCCAATCCCAGCTGACATCGGGCGCAAGGCGGGGTACACCCTGGACAGGTCGCCAGTCCATTGCAGGGCCACACATAGACAAACAATTATTTTAGTTTTTTTAATGTTAATTAGTTTAGTTAGTTATTAGAGTTAATTTTAAAGAAAATATGACAAAAATTTTGAATATTAGTTCAATTTCTTTAATATGTCAACTTGGGCTTTGAGAAAATCGTGATTGGCATTTCTTTGCATTTTGTGACTTTTTATGGAAAAAATAATTATTTGTTAATAAAAATATAAATTAGCTGCAGCCTTAGACCCAGTGATTAACAAATGTTTGTGTACATGAAACCCTTTTCTTCCTTTTGTGCTTTCAAACAAGGTCAAAGTTGAAACTGGAAAGGAGTAACATATAAGTGGTGCACAATGCCCAAGTTAGTACATCAAATATCTAACGCAGATGCAAAGTTATTCTGCTGCCAGTCATGTGTAGAGGTCCTTTGAGTCGTAGGGCTAATCCTTTCTACTAATGTCCTACAGTCAGACAGTGTTAAGAGGAAATATAGACACCGATTTCTACATCCAAAAGAGCCAGCAGTAGTCTAGAATGTAATGCTACAGTTTCCATGCTAACGGATCTGTTGGTTTTCTGTAGGTTGAATGACATTCTGGGAAATTTAGATAATCACTCATTTATGTAGAAGTAGACATGACGGGGTAGACTAAAGTTTTTTTTGGTTTATTTGGTTTGGTTTTTGTGATTTATATATAAAATATGTTTTGCTGCTGCCCCTGTCCACAGCAGTACATTGCTTTTCTTCAGTGCTGTTACGACTGTCTACTTCTCCTAACTGGAGGCATGTCGAATGCCATCCACTGTATGGAAGTACTTCATACAACCCCATTTAAAAAAATCCAAACTATCGCTTAAACAATGAATCCCCAATAACGCCTGAAATGCCCTTAGCATCCCTTGTCCATGATAAAAAAAACAGTGAGAGGGTGTATGACTGTGGATTTTTCCATTTCAAACCTTTTAGCGGCTTCTATTGGTACTGTAGTGCTAAGCTAAAAAGGCCCAACCTTTTGCCCAGTAAAGTCTTAGTCCTTTATACCTAGTCTAATGCCAGACACATTCCGCTTCTTTACTGTGTGTTCTAACTAGGTATGATATCAGTGACTGAAAACCTAAAGATAATTTAAAAAACAGGCATGGGCTCTTTTGCGGTATGAGACAACGTCACGGCTCTTTTATGTGGTGTTTTAGAAACCTGTTCCTCATAGTTTCCGCATCAGAAATATTCACTGCCATCAGTGTGGTGGCGATAAGATAACAAGGCTGATCCTCAGTACAGTTGGTACAGGTGCTGACAAGGGAGTAAAAGCAAAACTCTGGTGTCTTCATATCTTTACTAGTAGTGCCTCTTTTTCCATCAGATCATATGACCTTCCTCAGTAAACTGTATCACGACATTTTAAGGGATTGCCATTGAGTGTGTTTTGAGTTTAAGAGTTTGAATGCAAATTGTGATGTAGGAGTATGTTTGTTGTGACTTGCGCTTTTTTCCACTTCACTAAATGTGCTGTGCTGTACGTGTGTTGTCATAGGTAATGTTTGTTTCAGAGGCAGGGTCACAGTGAAATTGTCCTCATGCAGAGCCTTTATGTCTGCAATCTGAGAGTAAGAAGTTAAATAGACAAGACCGAAAGATTCAACCAAAACCAAGAAAATTCTCTAATCAAACAGGACGCACGTATTTAGGAAGTAAAAATGCTCATGTGCCATGGACCCATTAGATGGACGCATTCAGATTCAGATCCAGTCTGTTAATGCATCCGTGAGACAACTTGTTTTATGATTTTGCAGTCTTCATAGCAAGCTCTAGAAAACCATGTGTGCGCCTGCTCTGAAGTATGTTTGAGCTGTGTAAATTCTCACTGGACATTCTAAAAAATCTTAAATGCCATTAAAAGCTATGATGACGTTTTAGTGGTCAGCATTGATATACCTATAGGACTTTTTGAATTACAGTTTGCTGGTGAATACTTGTGATTTGACTACTGGCTTGAGCACAGCTGAAACAATTAGTCGATTAATAGATTAGTCCAGGGGTTTTCAAAGTGTGAGTTGGGCCTCCCTAGGGGGGCTTCAAACTGTTTCAAGGGAGGCTCAGTGAATGGAAGTGAAACAATATTACATTACTTAATGCATTAGTTATCAAAAGGAGATCACATAGAATAGCCTACATGAGTGAGAGATACAGTAGTTTTTGGGAACTGTTTTCCCCCCATCAGAGTCAGAAACTAATAAATAACTTTTTAAAAAACTATTTGGTGTAGTCAGAAGTTATGTCAAACAGCAATATTAGGCTATTTTGGTAAAATTACCAAGTAAACTAAAGATGTGGTGGGGGGGGGGCGCCGTTTCCCAAGCTTTGTCTGAGGGTAGACCCACAGTCTCAGACTTTGAAAACCCCTGGATTAGTCTATTAAAAGAAGGATCATTTTCACTCTTTTGATAAACGATCATTTATTTAAAGGTTTAATGTTTATGTTTTCAAATAAAAATGGCAAACATTCCCCAGTTCCAGTTTCTCAGTCTTATGCTAAAGTTAGTAGTGAATATTTTCAGGTTTCAGGGTTTTGTCAGTAAAACAAAACAAGCCATTTTATAACGTCACCGCAGCAAAGACATTGTAAGAGTATTTTTCACTATTTTCGGACATTCTATGGACCAAATTATTAATCGAGACAATAATTGGCAGATTTACCCCAAAAGATTTAAAATGTGAACTAAGCTTGTTAGCCTGAAACCTTTCTAGAGAAGACCAGATGAGTCCTTAAGAGAATAGCTTTACAGATCAACTTCACTTCCTCTCAAGAATTTACATGCATAGCACGACATCACAGCATGATTCTGGGTCCAGCATGGGTACAGCACAGTTGTTCTGTAGTGAATACAAACAGAGAGTGAGCTTCCTATGGCTTCATCTATGGCTAACACTAATGTGTAACAGATTATTTTATGTGATCTATATACAGAAGATAAAATGTCTGTAAAAGAAAGATGTGGAAATTGTTAATTCAGCCTTCTCACTAGTCCCCATGATTTTGTTCCTTTCAAAAAAACAAGTTGTCTGCTGTTGCTGATCAAAGCCATCGTGTTCGCATCAATAGATCAACACTGACTTTTATATGATTTCCCTTCTCAAGAGCCAATGAGGCAGACAGGAGAAAATGTAAAGTATTGGGGCTATACAAAGGGTGTATAGACATGCCATATATAAATAAATAATTTAATATCTGTAATTATAAATATAACTTTATCTTGATTCAAAATGTAGAATGTGAAATTTATCTTTTTTTATGTGTGAATTATTCCTTATTTAAACATTTTAATGCAGATCTCATTGTCTCCTGTCATTATTATAGCATAAAAATACACACACACACACACACACACACACACACACACACACACCACCACCACCACCATTTCTGAGGCATCTGTTAGCCGTTTGGCTTTTCAATAGCTAGTTAGCTTATGTTAAGGCTAGCGTATCTTCTGACAGTAAGAAGAGACACAAGACGGCGTACTGAAGGCACACATTGCCGTAAGTGCTGCGTTAGAAGGCTGTTCAAAACTAATGTAAACAGAGCTGCCTTCAGTTAAAAGTGATGCCTTCTGAGGCAGCTGTCTATTACGGTATCGAGGCAGTGAGGCAACTGCATTCTGTTTCGAACAAAGCCATAGTTTTCGGTTCCAGAACCGCTGATAAGAATTAGTTCAATCATCTGCTGCTGGAAGGGCATTCACAGTGAACATTAAAGCTATCATTAATGGAGCACATAACAGGATTCACTATGGCAGAAAGTGCAAAAAAGACAGCATAATCTCTCAAGCAAAATTTGATAAATTAAAGAGGTGGTATTATGCTCATTTTCAGGTTCAAAAACTTAATTAGGGGTTGTACCAGAACAGGTTTACGTGGTTTAATTTTCAAAAAACACCATATTTTTCTCATACTGCACATTGCTGCAGCTCCTCTTTTCACCCCGTGTGTTGTACGCTCCGCTCTTGAGCTACAGAGTGATGCATCTTACTTGTACAAAATCTTTGTTGGGAGTTGCACATGCGCAGTTCCCGGGTAAGGACTACTAGCCAATCAGAAGTACGTAAGAAACAAGGTAGTGTGATCCAAATCAAAGCTGCAACCGTAACCTAGCAGATGGTAAGTTATTACCAGTCCACAACCACACAACATCATTGTTCCACATCTTACCATCAGGACTAAACCTTTTAAACTGTTGCCGGTGTTCTGACGATCTATGCTGCCTTGCCGAAAAATGCTACCATAGCGCAAATCGATATACTCGACTCTCCTCGGCCCTGCTCCATTTTCCACTGCAGATAGTACCCAGAGATAGTACGTAGCTTGTCGTCATAGCGATGCCACACACAACTGCCATGACGTAATATTCAATGCGACACACACCACAAAGGAAGCTACGTAGGAAGCTTAAGAAGGCCAAATTCCCACGCTAAGTTCTTGTCAGCTTTTACAGAGGAGCAATAGAAAGCATCCTGACCGGAAACATCACAAACTGGTATGGGATGTGCACGGCCCAGGACCGGAGGGCTCTGCAGCGGGTGATTAAAACTGCTCAGAAGATCATTGGTAACCACAAAACAAAGTGTAGTGAAGTTTGAAGGAGCTATGGCAACTGGCAGCGCTTGTAGAAGCAGCAGCTGGTTGCCATAGCAAAGACTGAGACAGAGTCAATGCTTAAGTTTCAAACACTAAGTTTATAAAGTGTAGTCCACTCATTCATCATCCACTTACTACAAATGATGGCAAGTTGGTGGGATGTTTTCTTACTTATGTATAACAAATATAAACCATCCAATGGAGACCAAGTGAACTTGGCAGAAATTTAACATCAAACTAAAATATATTATGGACTGGTAAGCTATTTTGCTTATATCTACTTCCAGTGTTAGGCTTAGGTTTGATGAATTATTGAATTTCTTCACATAGGAAGCAGCATATAGCGGCTGTTCCAAGCAGCCGAGAAAGCAGGCATGTGGTTCATTTTTATGTGAGGTTACAACTCATTCAAAAACATGCAAAGAAAAGGTGATTCATTTCATTAGAAACTACATATAGCCCCTTTAAAAGTAATCAGTAAACTTTTAAAATCTATACTAAAACATGCTGGGAGCCAGTGTAAAGAGGCTAAAACAAGAGCAATGTAATGATGTTTCTTTGGTCTGGTTAAACCCTGTATATGAACCCCTTCCCTGAACTGGAGAATACTATTACTTGACCTAAAACTTAAAATGGTTACAACATGGATTTATAATAATCCTTTCATACTGTGTGCCTGTCTGCCCTCTTTAGTTAGTTCTCAGTCAGTTTTGTTATTTTAGTCTGTTATTTAGTCTGTTTTTTGGGCTTCAGCTCTGTCTGTCGTTTTATGTTCAGTATGCCCAGTGTTAGTTAGTTAATTAGTTAGTCAGACAGTTGTTTACCACTGCCTGTTTAATGTCAGTCTGGTGTGTTTTTCTTGTTTCAGTCTGTTTTCCCTATTAGTTTGTAGTCTACTCTGTGCCTTTAGTGCTGTTCAGTCTGTTTCCTGTGTAGTTTGGTTTTGATCTGTGCCTGCCTTAGTTCCTGTCTAATTCTGTGTTAGTTTGTTCTGTTCGGTTAATTCAATTCAAATTAGCTTTATTGGCATGAATGTGTAACAACAATATTGCCAAAGCATCATACGTACAACATAAGAACAATCAACCCCATACATTTCATTAAACAAGTAATTAAAGCGTAAAGTAATCAAAGCGTATGTGTGTTTGTGTTAAAATAAATTAAGAAATATAAAAAATTTAAATAAAATAAATAAACAAAACAGTAAGCATGTGTGTGTTTAAAAAATATATATATTAAAAATTAAATTAAATTTTTTAACATGTGTTCTGTCTGTTACTCCAGTAATCCCTCTGCATGCCTGTCTCTCTGCCTGCCAGTCTCGTTAGTCCTGATCCCTCTAACCTGTGTTGTCGTTAGTCCCTGGTGTTTGGTTTGTTGTCTCTGTCCAGTCATTATCATGTGTAGTGTGATGTGTGCTCAGCCTGTTGTTGGGACTACCTGTTCTATCATTTTAGATTTACCAGTCTCAGCAACCTATAAGCTTGATTATATTGTTTTGTTTGGATTACAATCCCTGAACTTGACGTCAGCTCTCTTGTGTCTTACGTTTGGGCTCTCTCCTTTTTGGACTCATCTGAATCCTGACAAATCTAGCATGCTCTCTTTCCTACAGTACCAACACACATGACAGCTTTTAGCGTCATTGTTGAATGCTAAAAGTAGGCCTAGTATAAATAACATAAGTAATTAGGTGGTTGTCCACCGTGGGTCAGAAACGGACTTTCTCCCAGAAGATTGGTGTTTGTTTCCCGTGTGAAACAAAAAGTCAACACTAATTATTTTTAGTTATGTTATGAAAGTTTGTTGTGTTACATAAGTAACGTTGTAACGTAGTTATTTTTAACCCAAGCCATGATCTTTTCTTAATTTTAACCACGTAGTTTTGTTGCCTAAACCTAATGAAATTGCAATGTTTCACAACGTTAACCACTTGCCGTGTCACAAGGTTAACCACTGGTTTTATTTAGAAAGTCTGACCGGATGTTGCATATTTATTCTTGTAGTGTCAAAATTCTGAAAACAAATGCAAAACAATCTATAATATAATATGGCCCTCACATACAGACCAATCATTTAAATTCTGGTTTTCAAGTTCAACTCACTGATTTCTATTTGTGGATCATGATGTGTGTGTGTGTGTGTGTGTTTTAGATCGTATTTCACATTTGCGGATCATGACCATTGTCCTCAAATAGAAAATACAAGGAGACGTGCACAGACACATCTTTTATTTGAACATGTTATGGTTTTTGCTGGAAGCGATCCTCCATGCGTGACAGATCAGCTTAGTTTCTGTTTCAGTAGTATTCATCTTCCAGGTTAGGTTGATAACGATGTTCAGTGTTGGGTGGCTGAGGAATAGGGAGGGGCCTCTCAATGTAATCTGCAGCAACACATTAACACAATTAGATGAATGGAAAATAAATGTGACTTCTCACCAGTAAAATACCAGCTGTCCTCTGTTTTATCAGTGTTGCTTTTGTTCAATGTTTGTCTTGACCTCGCACTTGGTACCTTGTTTGGAAAAGTGCCACATAATTTAAGATTAGGAGTTGCTAAAAAAATAAACTCGTCAGTATCCCCCATGTTCCCGGACTGCCCACATCACACACAATGTAGCCACGAGGCAATGTCTCCTGCAGTCGTTGCTCCCTCACTCTGTTTCTTTTTTTCAATATGCTGGGAAGGGGTTGTTCTTGCAGAATTTGAGGGTGCAGTTTATACATCAAGTTCCAGAAAACCAAGTTAAATAATAATAAGTAAATTATTAGGTCAGGTCTCAATTTCTGCCTCAACATGTTGACATGATGATTTCAACTTTCCCTTATCTTAACAATATGTCTTACCATCAATAAGGCTAACATGCTGTTTGAGGAGGCTGGTGTCAAAGAACAGCTTTAACTCTGCTGCACCTTCATCAGCTCGGCTAGAGGAAGACAACAGTAAATGAAAATAAAGTGACAGTACCACCATCACACTACAGAGGTAGACAATATCATAAAAACAAACTTATGTTTAGGTTTAATGCATATAATAATTTGATTATGGACAACAAACTGAGAAAGGAACTTCTACAGTTAAAATGTTTTGTTCCATCATCATTTTATTAAAACTGAGGCAGTGAGGCAAGTGCGTTCAGATCAACAAAATTATGTTAAACTTAAGGAAACTATATAGCAATTCAAATAAAATAGCCGGGCTTTCTTGTATTTAGGTGAAGATAAGGTTGAATGTTTTCAATTCTATTGCTCTTCGTCCTGCCAAATGTTTTCCTCCTAACTTTCTTCTAATTTCTAACAGGTGGTGATGGTGCAGTGTGTTCCTGAGCAACACACTTAACCCCTAGTTGCATAAATAGCAATTGTAAGTCGCTTTGGATGAAAAGCTAAATGAATAAATGTAATGTAACACTGTGAAAATACTGTTAAGCCCTGATCCGACAGGCCGCTGTTATTGCAGTGAGAGTTTTTTTCCCCAGTTGTTTTCTGTAGGCTGTGAGCATATTGCACACTGCTCATGTGCCCTGGCCTTTTTGCAGGAGCACTCTGAAGGCCATGATTTGAAACCTTCAACTCAGAGGAGAAAAGGGTGTAGTTATCCATCAAGTTCCAGAAAACCAAGTCACAATGCCAAAGCAAACTGTCAGGTCTCAATTGTTGGCTCAACATGTTGACATGAGGATAATCTTAAACAAAAAATGTTTAAAAAAAACAATAGAGACTTTTTGTTAAAGAAATGGTAGTCCTCGCCCCACTGAAATGTCAACACAAAAAACACACACACACACACACACCCAACGCTATTCCCGGGAAAACAACCATACAGTTTTGTGTGGCTGTTAACAGATGAATGATAGCATGACAGTATGTCCAACACTGACAAGAAAGATGTTTGTAAAGAAGACCCACCTTCTCAGCAAAGGTGTGGACATACCTCCATTTATCACAAAAGAGATAAAAACGAGGAGAGGTACAATGTATGTACAAATCCTGTCTGAGAGCATTGTAACAGAATGCAGAAACTACACACCGCTTGTACACAGTTTGGAGAAAAACAAAAAGGCCATTGTCATGACTACAGGTGGATAATAAATTCAAGGCACAACACACTAAATGTTTCTGCAAAGCCCTGGATTACACTTAAAAGAACAAGACACACATCTGGGTGATACTCTTTCCCTTAATTAATTTAATTCTTGTATTTTAATTACAAAGGGCTATATGACAGATGGGAAATTGTGGAGCCAAGTGAAACATAACAGCTTTCTATGCAATTAGAAGAAATATAAAAGTTTCCAATTTGTATTAGAACTGCCTACATGAGTGAAATCTGGGGACCAAATTATGAATCATGAAATATACATATGAGACAAAACAATAATAGAATCAGTCAGAACATTACGCATGTCAAACACTAAATAAAGCCTGTAGAGCAGAACTCACCAATACCCCCTTATATTGAGACTACAAAACAGAGCAGTTCAATTTTACCATCACACAGCCCTAACCTGCTAAGACCCAGATTAGAGATACCACAGCTTGCTGGTCCTGAGACTATGTTCAGACAACCTGACTTGCCCTGGACCACAACACTAAAACCAAGTCAGACCAAACAAAATTACCAACCAAAAAAAAGAAAACTATATCACAGATTGACAACTATAAAAAAGGAGCTTATCTGACCACAGTAAAAAAAATAAATAAATTAAAAAAAAAAAAATCAAGAAAGCGAACACAACCTAACTATAGGTTTATTGGTTTAGTGAGTGGATGAGAGAAAATGTGCTCCATTGATACTGTGCTGTAAAAACAATGAAAGTGAGTAAGGAACAACACAGAGGTGTGTGGACGTAAACTGGCTGCTTCCCTTTCTTATTAAATTTTATTTATATAGCGCCAATTTACAACTACAGTTATCTCATTGCACTTTTCATATGGAGCATGTGTAGATTTTTACTCTTTGTGAAACATTAGAGAACCCAACAATTCCCACAATGTATTATTAAATTTTTTTTAATTACCTTGTTGAAATGTGCTATACAAATAAACTTGCTTTGCCTTGCCTTGCCATGACCAAGCGCTTGGCAACACTTCCTTTTAAAAGGCAGAAACCTTGAGCAGAACAAAGGCAGCATTCTGCCTTGACCGGTTTGGATTGAGGAAGCATAAAGAGAGATAGCAAGAGAGCGGGCTGAGGTGAGAGAGGAGCAGCCAACACAATATCCACACAATAACAAAAATTAAAAAATAAAAAAAAAATATATATATATATATATATATATATATATATATATATATAGCGCTGTAATTAAACCTCTTCTTAAAAAGGCCACTCTTGATTCAGGGGTTTTAGCCAACAATGGACTTATATCCAACCTTCCCTTTCTCTCTAAGCTCCTTAAGAAAGCAGTCGCCAAACAGTTGTGTGACAGTTGGGGCTGTCGCTGGGCAACACGGACTTTCAACTCCCTCCACAAATTTTCTATGTGGTTGAGATCTGGAGACTGGCTAGGCCACTCCAGGACCATCAAATGCTTTTTACGGAGCCACTCCTTCGTTGCCCGAGTGGTACGTTTGGGATTATTGTCATACTGGAAGACCCAGCCACGTTCCATCTTCAAGGCTCTCACTGATGGAAGGAGGTTTTGGCTTAAAATCTCACGATACATGGCCCAGTTCATTCTTCACACAGATCAGTTTTCCTGTTCCCTTTGCAGAAAAACAGCCCCAAAGCATGATGTTTCCTCCCCCATTCTTCACAGTAGGTATGGTGTTCTTGGGATGCAACTCTGCATTCTTCTTCCTCCAAACACGACGAGTTAAGTTTTTACCAAAACGTTCTATTTTGGTTTCATCTGACCACATGATATTCTCCCAGTCCTCTTCTGGATCATCCATACGCTCTCTGGCAAACTTCAGACGGGCCTGGACATGTACTGGCTTAAGCAGGGGGACACGCCTGGCACTGCAGGATTTGAGTCCCTCTCAGTGTAGTGTGTTACTGATGGTAGCCTTCATAGTTGAAGTGTACCTATGATGAAAATTACAGACCTCTCTCATCTTTCTAAGTAGGAGAACTTGCACAATCAGTGGCTGACTAAATACTTTGGCCCCACTGTATATACTGGAAGTAAAAGAGACAAGTGAATTTATTTATACAGCACTTTGTGTGAAATGAGTGGATTTTGCTTGCTCATGAGTTTGAGCATGCGTATGAGCGCACACCTGGTTGCAATCAAAAACTGCATAGCTAGTTGCTACATATTGTACATAGAGTACGGTCTAGACCTGCTCTTTTATGAAAAGCGCTGTGAGATAACTGTTGTTGTGATTTGGCGCTATATAAATAAAATTGAATTGAATTTAATTGAACATGCCCCTTTAAGTGATTATAACACTCCTGGATTCTATAAACTTCAATTTTCAGATGTTAAACTCAGACTGAAGTTATTGAGATGTATTATCTAAAGATATAGTTAATCTGGATGGCATCGCTCTGTGAGGAATCTCGACGTTATCTTGGATCAGGTCAGCCTACACATCTCTCACACACACACACAGGTCACTTATCTGTGCAGTTGATTTTTATGATTTTTATTTATCTAGTCACATATTACCTTATATATATATATATATACACACAGGTGCTGGTCATATAATTAGAATATCATCAAAAAGTTGATTTATTTCAGTAATTCCATTCAAAAGGTGAAACTTGTATAATGTATACATTCATTCTACACAGACTGATATATTTCAAGTGTTCATTCCTTTTAATTTTGATGATTATAACTGACAACTAATGAAAACCCCAAAATCAGTATCTCAGAAAATTAGAATATTGTGAAAAGGTTCAATATTGAAGACACGTGGTGCCACACTCTAATCAGCTAATTAACTCAAAACACCTGCAAAGGGCTTTAAATGGTCTCTCAGTCTAGTTCTGTAGGCTACACAATCATGGGGAAGACTGCTGACTTGACAGCTGTCCAAAAGACGACCATTGACACCTTGCACAAGGAGGGCCAGACACAAAAGGTCATTGCTAAAGAGGCTGGCTGTTCACAGAGCTCTGTGTCCAAGCACATTAATAGAGAGGCGAAGGGAAGGAAAAGATG
>NC_060169.1:6165942-6203582 GCF_021292245.1 Micropterus dolomieu | reverse complement strand
AGTATCTCAGAAAATTAGAATATTGTGAAAAGGTTCAATATTGAAGACACGTGGTGCCACACTCTAATCAGCTAATTAACTCAAAACACCTGCAAAGGGCTTTAAATGGTCTCTCAGTCTAGTTCTGTAGGCTACACAATCATGGGGAAGACTGCTGACTTGACAGCTGTCCAAAAGACGACCATTGACACCTTGCACAAGGAGGGCCAGACACAAAAGGTCATTGCTAAAGAGGCTGGCTGTTCACAGAGCTCTGTGTCCAAGCACATTAATAGAGAGGCGAAGGGAAGGAAAAGATGTGGTAGAAAAAAGTGTACAAGCAATAGGGATAACCGCACCCTGGAGAGGATTGTGAAACAAAAGCCATTCAAAAATGTGAGGGAGATTCACAAAGACTGGACTGCAGCTGGAGTCAGTGCTTCAAGAACCACCACACACAGACGTATGCAAGACATGGGTTTCAGCTGTCGCATTCCTTGTGTCAAGCCAGTCTTGAACAAGACACAGCATCAGAAGCGTCTCGCCTGGGCTAAAGACAAAAAGGACTGGACTGCTGCTGAGTGGTCCACAGTTATGTTCTCTGATGAAAGTAAATTTTGCATTTCCTTTGGAAATCAAGGGCCCAGAGTCTGGAGGAAGAGAGGAGAGGCACAGAATCCACGTTGCTTGAAGTCCAGTGTAAAGTTTCCACAGTCAGTGATGGTTTGGGGTGCCATGTCATCTGCAGGTGTTGGTCCACCGTGTTTTCTGAGGTCCAAGGTCAACGCAGCCGTCTACCAGGAAGTTTTAGAGCACTTCATTCTTCCTGCTTTATGGAGATGCAGATTTCATTTTCCAACAGGACTTGGCACCTGCACACAGTGCCAAAGCTACCAGTACCTGGTTTAAGGATCATGGTATCCCTGTTCTTAATTGGCCAGCAAACTGTCCTGACCTTAACCCTATAGAAAATCTATGGGGTATTGTGAAGAGGAAGATGCGATACGCCAGACCCAACAATGCAGAAGAGCTGAAGGCCACTATCAGAGCAACCTGGGCTCTCATAACACCTGAGCAGTGCCACAGACTGATGGACTCCATGCCACGCCTCTTTGCTGCAGTAATTCAGGCAAAAGGAGCCCCAACTAAGTATTGAGTGCTGTACATGCTCATACTTTTCATGTTCATACTTTTCAGATGGCCAACATTTCTAAAAATCCTTTTTTTGTATTGGTCTTAAGTAATATTCTAATTTTCTGAGATACTGAATTTTCATTAGTTGTCAGTTTTAATCATCACAATTAAATGAAATAAACATTTGAAATATATCAGTCTGTGTGTAATGAATGAATAAAATATCCAAGTTTCACTTTTTGAATGGAATTACTGAAATAAATCAATTTTCTGACAATATTCTAATTATATGACCAGCACCTGTACATACTTTACACATATATTCAGTTTATTTTGCACAGGTGTTGCCAAAACAAACAGCAACACCTCCTACCACACAAAAGAAACAGTTGACAAATAGAAACTATTTGCTACACAATGAGTTTCCATCGCTGAAACCACATAGCTTGCATTACGTACGTCCATGGAAGTATTTTCTTCACTGTCAACCACCGTGTTGAGCATTCCTTTCATTATCATTTATCAAGAGAAAAGATGAAAGTGTCCTTGATAATTCAACAATATGATGTGTTAATGTTAGGATATCTGTTTAAAATTTTTTCTCCTCTGATTCTGAGAAATAAAGGTTATCATGTCAGTTTTTAAGTAGGTGCCACACATCCATTCCCCTACTGATTAAGTAGGGGAATGGATAATTGGACTGCACCATGTTTTCCCATATCGTGGGGGTGGCAGAGTTTCCATTTTGGAGCTGTGTTATTTTCCCTTAGTTCATATTAGGTAGCATTGGCTTAACATCTGTTGTAGTTATGGTGGTTTGTTTATATATTATGTGTTTGTCTACCTCCTTTGTGTCAGAATGGTCTGATCAGCCACTATATAAGTTTCCCCCATGTCTCAGTCTTGTTAGGTCTGTTTTGTTCGTCTAGGTCTGTTTTGTTCAGTTTATGTTAAGGTTATGTTGCCTGAGTTAAGTTCTGTTTAGCTAAACTCTTTTATGGGCCCAGAATTTTCTGTTTTGTTTTGTAAATTAGTTTTTTTGTGCTATGTAAATAAAAACATATATTTTTTGGAAACCTACTTTCTGACTCCTCATGACTGATATCTTGGTCCCTCACAGGCCATTAAAATATGGTAACATATAAATTAAAACAAAATATAGGCTACAGTTATTTATATACATATGTACATACATGTATAAACCCCGAGCATTCCACAGGGCATTTTTTGAATTTGCATCTGGGGTGAATGTAAACAGCAGCAACCAGATGATAATATGAAAGTTTCATCTTCACAATAAACAGTCTGACAGTTGGGTCCATCTTGACTGCGTATGGGCACCAAGCATCATCGATGTAAAACACAGAGTCTTGCCTGCAGAGTGCTTGATCCAGGATGTTGATGGGGCAGGTCTCTGCAACGATGTGGGCACAACAGTGTCTGAAAGGGGCGGCTGTGGCTCAGGAGGTAGAGCGGGTGGCTGGTGAATGCAGATGTAGTGTAAAAGCGCTTTGAGTGGTCGAAAAGACTAGAAAGGCGCTATACAAATACGGAGCATGTACATGAATTCTGTTATCTGGTCAATATGAGTCCCATTTTGTCCAGACCGGCTCTCCAGAGCAGAATCAAGTCCAAGCTGGGCCAGCATGGCTCCTCTCCTGGCTGTCCTTCCTCTCCTCTGTGCGATCACTGCATGGATCGTGGTCTGCTGCTCGTTAATCCAAAAACCCCGTCTTCATTTTCCAATGACTTATGTATGTCAGATGTAATGCAGTTTTTGGCAATAAAGCCAGAAAAACAAGATAAAAAACAAAAATGTAGCAAAGTTTGAAGGAGCTACCGGCTGCTGCTCCTACAAGCGCTGCCGGTTGCCATAGAAATAGTTGTCAACTGTTGCAATCAAAGTAGATTTCACCCATCCATCCATCGTCAACCGCTTATCCTGTGTACAGGGTCGCGGGGGGCTGGAGCCAATCCCAGCTGACATCAGGCGAAAGGCAGGGTACACCCTGGACATGTCGCCAGTCCATCGCAGGGCCACACATAGACAGACAACCACTCACACTCACATCCACACCTAAGGACAATTTAGGGTCACCAATTAACCCAGCTTAGAAGCCTAGAACCCACGCAGACACGGGGAGAACATGCAAACTCCACACAGAAAGGCCGGGGCAACCGGGGTTTCAACCCACGACCTTCTTGCTGTGAGGCGACAGTGCTAACCACTGCACCACCTCGTAGATTTCTTATTGTTTGTAATTTCTTGTTAACTCAATAATAAACTGCCATTTCAGAGTTGGATCTGTTTGTGTGTGTTGCATTTGCATATTAATATATGCATGACAGCGTGACAGGTCAGCGGCACCAGACCTAATGTTGTTCAAGTAGGCTGTTAGCCAAAAAGCTAAAGTAAGAATGGAGAACGAGGGAGAAAGGTGTTCTTTCCACAGCTGTAAGTATTGCCATTAGGCCTAGCTGTGTCACACTCACAGATGCAAAGAACATTGTCTTCCATTGTAAATTTTGTGCAACCAGCAGAAGTCGAGACACTTGCTTAATTTTTTGTATCTCAGCCAGTGGCGTTAAAAAATGTTATAAGTTTCGTAAAAACCATACTCATTTCTGATAATTATGCTATTAGTTAAAAACGTCGAGAGAGACTTGCTTTGTTTTTTCTGTTTCAGCCAGTGACATTAAGAAACATTATATATTGTAAAAATCATACTCCTTGATGCTGTTATAAATACGCGATAAGTTAAAATTTCGGGAAAGAACTGCTTTGTTTTTTTATTATTTTTAAATAGCCTATATCCATAGCCTATACGATACAGCATCCTCTGGTCTGAGAGGCTGCAGTATTTTCTGTTCGACTGGTTGTTGACTCCTGAGGTTAATTATTGTTCCATTAAAGTGGATTCATTTCTAAAATGTGCTGCTGAACAGGTTTCCGTCACTTTTAAGGAGGGGTTAAGGTGGTTGAAAGTAATAGTAACATAATGAGTAACATTACTTTTTACTTTTAATACCCAGTAATAAGTAATGTAATATTACTTTTTAAAGGAGTAATAAGTAAAAAGTAACTCATTACAATTTCAGAGGAATTTCCCCAACACTGCTGCTAAATATGCTGTCAAACTGATATGCTGCAAAGACAGAGAGCGTGCATCTCATCATCTCATATGATGACGTTGCACAGGAACCCGCCTATAGCCGCTGTCACTCTCCCTTTTTTTCCGGGAGGATTGTGCCGCTTTGCGACTAGCTGCTCTGTATGAGCTGGTGTTGTATATGCCTGTATACGAGCACATGCCTGATTGCAATATAACTGCACCACTAGTGGCTGCTGAAAAGATTGCTAGCTCTAACAAAGTCAAACCCAAGAAGATGCCAACAGTTAATGCTACATAGTGCTAAAACAATTAAAATAATCTAATTAATCCATTTGAAATTACTGTAAGCTTGCATGGCTATGTCTGTTGTTGTGTATCCACAAAAAATTCATTATATTTCTTTATTTTTGCCCTTTCAGGACTCATCTCATACTATGATTTATAGTAAAATTGCTGAATATATTGCTGAGGTCATTGTAATAAACTTATATTGCTGTGTGGTTGCTAAAACGCATTTCTTAATCACTATTATAAAAATGCTGTATGAACATTATGTATTGTGATAGATAGCTTCAGGACAGACAGAATGAATGTATTTTTACTTGGCTCTGATTCTTTCCTTACTCTTAACTCTTACAAGAAGTATCTAGACAGTCAGTATATAACAAGGTGTAATTGCATAAATAAATTACGAAGCCAATCAAAGTATTGCTTAAGTGTATATTGTGATCATTATTTTAAATGTAAATTTGAAAATGTTATTCAAAAATCTTGGAAATGAAAAGGTTGCTCATGCTGAGGCAAGTGTCACCGTACAGGCAGCAAAACCTCCAGCTAAGAAGCTCAAAATGGCTGGTAAAATCAGATTATATAAAACCAGAACCAGAAAGAAATCAAAAAGGACATGCCAACGTCCAGTGTGGAGCCCGTGAAACTAACCCATGCCCCACTCCGATGTACTCTGGTCAGGCTGCTAGTGGCACCTTTGGGACTGAGATTCACCCGAGTACCTTGGGGTATTCTGATCCGCACACAGGACCTGAGCCCATGGTGATCAGCAAAGACGCACATCAAGAGAACTGGGCGCTGAAGCTGCAGGACAGCTGTCTTGTTGCAGTTCTACAGTTGAGTTCTGCAGTTGAGGTGTGCACTGCAGATCTACAAACAGCCAAGGGGACCCTGATTGACTGCATCAACGAAAATACTAGTACTGCAAAACATGTTGACACCAAATCTGGCCATGTTTCAGTGACTGTTCGAGAGTGGGCATGGACTGTTTGAGAGAGGGGCAATTTGACTTTCTATCTGGACAGTGCCCTTTCTTCCCAAGAGAGGGTGTTGTGAGAATGAGAAAAATGTGAAGAAAAGGACACTGGAAGCAACTGGTTGTGGTTCTTGGGGGGCCTTCATAGATACTATTTGACTGCCTGGAACATTTACAAGCCATATTTTATACAGTTTTATATTTTAATGTGTCTCTGCAGTCTCTTGTGTGTTGACCTTTGCTCGGCCCTCAGAGACCTATGGTAGTACATGATCATATTTCAGATTAGAGATTGATATCCTGTAAGTGAAAGTCCGCTCTTGGTGGCAAACTTACCCTTCAGAGATAAGAAAAAAAGGTCTCTCTGACTACAGATGTGTGGATCTCGCGCATTGGTGGAGCCGTGAAAAGAGGTGTGAAAATTAGAAGAGGGTTAAGAGTTTTCTCATCTTTTAAATCTATATTATTTGAGTTTATAATATTCATTAATACATTTTAAAACTCGTTTTTTGAGATAACATATTTTATATGTATCCCCTGATGTCTGAATAATTGTTTTGATCAGCAAAGAAGGCACTATTTGCTAATGTGACATCAACAGTTGTGAAGAGACAAGCATCTTCATTTTGTGACTATAGGAGCAGGGGAGGCCTTTCTCTCTTTTGAAGTTAGAAAGAGATAAAGAGAATAGAATGAGTGTTGACATGAATTGATTTAATGTATTCTGCATACTAACATGAGTTATAGAGACCTGCATGATATGTTTTATTACCATATTTGGAAAATTGTTTGTGAACTGAGACAATGGGGTGTTGCAACAACTGGACAGAAGGACCATCTACCCATAAAAGGAAAATAAATCAATTCCTGATAGCCAATGATTGTTTGAGAAAAGGGTGGGTTTCTCCCTGTCTATTTGTTTTATTTAAGTTGCTGACCCTAGAGCTCTGAGGGAATTTTTTGGGGCTTGTTGAAAATAAATAAGTTTCTCTTTGGGTGGACTCCTTAAGAAAACTAGAAAGAGTTTTTTTGTCTCATTTGTGTCTTCTGTTGTCCTCCCCCTCTTGTGGACTGGTAAGTTAGTATTTACTTACTTTAACATCCGCAGTGCCTACATTAACATACACCTCATTACAGATAAGAAGCAAACTGTCCCTTTAAGGAGCTCATTCCAGGTTATGTGTTCAGTGCCCTACTCTCTGGAATCTAAAGCAAGAGAGGAAGAGGGGTTGACTAGCAAACTTTTGAATCTGGAGTTAGAAATTCAATACAGCTGGCCAGGCCAGTACCTAGTGTTGAAACTAGCTTGTTATCAGAGGTCGCCCTTTTTCCAAAGTGGGATCTGAATTCATAATGTGCTAAGGGCGCCCGGAGATGGTGACCCGAGAGAGCGAGGTTTCTTGCGGTGGGCCACTTGTCGCTACACTGTATTTATGACTGCATGCTATTGTTCTTACATTACACTTATCAGAAAGGGGGGGTAACTTTCTGAGTACTGTTGAGACAAGCGTCACAAAACAATGCAGTGGTGCTGAATGATAACCTTGTTTGTATCCCAGGCATGAAGCTCTCCTTTCCGTGCCTTAGTATGCAGTCTCAGAACTAATGCTCAGAGCCACATTATCAGGTTCAGCCTGTTTATGTGTAACAGATATGGAATAGGTCTGTCTGTTTGGAGCCAGGCTGGGTTAGAGACAGCAGGACACAGAGCGACAGGTGTCTGTGTAGCAAATACATTGACTAGACACTGACCGACAACATTTATATTTAAATGTTTTGATCTAAAACATTAGGGACAATTCATTAGTCGCTAACAGGCCCTGAAGCTGTAACTAATCATCATCAAATAAATGAAATAAAATAAAATCTCTGTCTCGATCTTTCCTCTTCTGCTCACTCTGAAAGCAGGCATGCTGTGTTACGAGGGTGGGGTGAGGTAACATCACATGAATTGGCTGCATCATGAGGATTAGGCTATTGCATATTAATACGGGAAAAAACTTTGTTTCTGTTGTTAAGTTACATTCGGGGCTGAAGCACCAGAAAAATGACCTGACGCTGATGGCTCAGAGACATGGTTGATTGTCTAACTGACTTTTTTACTTTCCACTTCACTATTGTGTTGTCAATCAGATTGTAAGCCTATATGAAGTTCAAGTGGGTGTTCCTGAATTAGTCTACCACTTCTCCGGTTACAGTTGCTCTGCCTTGTTCTCTGAAGCCAAGAAGGAAGCATACATTTGGATAGCCAGTGACATCTGCCTTAGCTACCTCTATTTTAACCTTCCATATTTATTTATTCATTTTGAATTCAAACCAAATTGACACTGGGCGCATTAATCCTGTTTTTGTTCGGGGCGTGTTGTGGATTTACACTGGTGTGAACAACCCGCACAAAGGTAAATTATCAGTAATGTAATTTTGACTGTTTAGAATAAGTTGCAGTTTATCTATAACTTACCACCTTCTTTCTCCTGCAAGGATTGTAAGGGTGAGCTTAAAATGATCTGCAACTTTAATATAGATGTTTCAAATACGGATCATTGGATGTACGCCTACAAGGCGTTGAAAATGTTTTGGATTTACAGCAATTAATGTAAGTCCATCTCTTTGATTTGAGTGGGCTTTTAAATTGTACTATGAGTGACTACTCATTATTGTATTATACAAAGAAAAAACATAAAGTTGAATTTAAGGAACAAAATACAATTAAGATCAGGTCATTAAAAAATTATAGTTGTAATATAGACTTTATTGAGTGTTTAAATTCAATACAGGAGTCTTAAGTGCTATGTTTGGATGTTGATGAAGCATGGGAGCAGTTTAAATATATATTATTAAAGATAGTAGACACAGGATAAGTCTTAAAGTTATTGAATAATCTAAAGTGTTCTAAAGAAAATGATTTAGATGAAATACTTGCCAGATTTCTAAAAGATGCTGCTCAACACATTACTCCATATCTCACTCATATTTTTAATCTTTCAATTATGTCTGGTAGAGTTCCAAAAGATTTGAAGCTTGCCAGGGTTATTTCGCTATAAATATCCAAAAAAGCCTTAGATTTTAACAGTATCAGTGATGTTTCCAGACATTTTTCACTAGGGTGACACAGGTGGGGCACTGACTTGTGCCGGGGTGGCATGAAGTAGCCTACATCCACTGCTAATACTTTAATGACGAACACTAAAGATTCATGCTTTACAGCCTCAATGCAAGATGGACACAGCAAGCCTTCCCGTCACAATCAGAGTTAACATAATGTCAGCAGCGGATTACAGAAGTGAAAACACGTATCTTCCAAACAACCTGCAACAGTGAAAGGCGCTGCACAGAAAAACTATAAGAGCCGACAGCGCGTCTTCACACTATAACAGCAGATATCCACTTTCACACATATAAAAACATTTTCCTATTAGTGACAGCGCACAATGACACCTAAAAAAAATATTTTGATCAGTGACATGCACCATTGACATTACTGATAAAATATTTCAATTCTGTGCAAAGGTATAACCACAAAACGCAAGTGTTGAGGCTAGATTAATTATTAGTTAATTATTAATAAATGTGCTCTACTTACATTATAGGTGCACTCCCCGAGTTTTTTGCTGCGCAAAGTTGTTCATTAAACCCTTTAAATCTAGCTGAAAGGCAGGGGCATTCCCTATGGATAGTTCAGATACACTGGTCTGTGCCGTTAAGCTCCTCAGGTCACGTTAAAATTAAAATAAATAAATTCTAGTTTGGAAAAAGATCATTTAGAGGCCACAGTCACCGGAATTAAGAAAAGCTGTAAAAGGGTGCAGACGTCTCCAAAGCTTACAGTGCTGCAGTTGTAGTCCAAACCAACATCTTGGTTAGTTCTTATATTGCTCTCACTTTTGAGATGTCTGGAGGGCACGATGCAGTTGCTTTCTGCGGGTGTCCCCTTCGGCTCCTCTGGTTCATAACTCATGCTTGCTGCTATCCCGTGTTCCTTTTTAAGGAAACTGTCAATATTTTTGGAAGCTTTGCTTTTTCTTGCTCGGCTGCTGCTTTAAATTTTCGCGTCTTTTTCGCTTTTGTGTTCAGCCTATTTTGCCTTAATTTCTCAGTTACTGTGCGGGCTCACGTTGCACTTTTCACAGTTTTTTACAATTGCTTACACACGTTTTCAAAAGGATGTCTCCTTTACACACAATTCCCAAAACTGCTCACACAAAATGCAAAATGTCTCATTTCTCCCTCAAAAAGAAACTGCATTCAAAATGCCATAAACACATCCCAAAAATAAGCACTTGCATCAAACACTTTTTTCATAAAAGTAAATTTTTGGATATACCATGTACACACCGTTGTAGAGTGAAAGTAATCTGCTGAGAGGGGTTTAAAAGTACACTGTAAACACCAATGTTGAAACTGAAAACATTTATTTGGCAAAACATTACAGTTGTAACAGCAGCAAAGTGTCTTCAATAGCATACACGAAACCACAAACATATGTCAATCAAAAGTATAATTTTTAGAATAAAAAACAAATTTGTGTGTGTGTGTGTGTGTGGGGGGGGGGTAATGCAATCTAGTTACTGTAAAAAAATTAATTAGAAAATATTGTATTACAGCATGACAACCAACCTCATTTACAGTTGCAATTGAACCAAATGCTCAATTGCCCAAAGCTATTTGTCGTATCAGTCACTCTTTTGGCAAAACCTTAAACAAGTTCAATTAAGACATTGTTTGCAGATCTCATCGACTCATTTTGCAAAACTCTAAACACATTCTCTCTCACTAAAACACATTTTGCACTGTGATGCACTTGTGTTGCAAAATGGTAAATACATACAGCAAACGTTAAACACAACCACAACATAGCTGTCATCTTTTACACACAACAACTCGTAATTCTTCACATTTGTTTCTAATGATGTGATCAAACCAAAATGTGGTCAAGTCCCTGGCCAGCATAGTGGCAATGTCAGACTTTGACCAAGCTATAAGTGAGGGACAGGTTCTCTTCTGTCATTCAACCTTGGGGCCATATAACACTGAACATCTTCTTACTTTTCTGGGTGGTCGTTGGAATTTTGTGTTTGAGTGTGAGCAGCAGGCTCATGAGCCGGCAGTACATCCAGTCTATAGGAGAATGTCAGCTTTCACTGTGGTGTTCGACTAAGCAAGCGGTTTAACATCACCCAGCAACCAGTGATTTGTAAATGATTACCTTCAACCTACAGCCCTTACTTCAATCCAACAAAATAATTTTTCTCTGCGTGATGGTAGAAAGTCTATGACCGAAACTCTAAAGCATTAATTTTCAATGTCTAAAGCATTACAAATATATTGATCTAGTTGAATTTCAAACAGCAGTAATTATGTTCAAGGCTAGAAATAATTTATTGCCTGGCAATATTCAGAAAAAGTTTTCTGAAAGAGAGGGGGGCTACAACTTAAGGGGAAAGTCAAATTTTAAAACTCCCAGTTTTCGAACTACTAGGAAAAGTTTCTGTTTATCTGTCAGTGGTGTTAAATTGTGGAATAAACTAAATAATGAGTTAAAGCAATGTCCAAACATATTCCATTTTAAAAAGATGTTCAAAGAAATGATATTCCAGAGGAGAAACACAGTGCTAATAATAACCTGGGCTTATACTGAATAATTTGTAGTATGTATAAATATTGCCGTGTATGGGTAATATCTGTATGTGAATAGAACTTCTGAATATATATTTTCATTGATTATAGATTTATTATCTCTGTAGACTTATTATTTTGTAGTTATTTCCTTAAATATGGTAGTAAGGATATAAAGGGGTAGGAGTACATAAGTTTTACTTCTTCCTACCTCCTTTTTGCACATGTAAATAGAGGTTTTTAAGTGCTGGTTTTACTTTGCTCATTTGCTTTTTACCACTATTTATTTGTTTAGTTGATTATTTTTTATTTATTTTATTTACATGTTCAAAATAAAGATATCAATCAATCAATCAATCAACACTACGGAAAATCTCTTACGGGCAATGAAATTGGCCAGTGGTGATATAGGGGTGGATTATTGTTACATTCAGGCTGCATCCAGCTCTTCCGAGGGTTTTCCTCCTTGGCAAGGGAAAAGGTTGCATGTGATGCGGATGAAGTCTCTTACTGTAGTGACTTTGATTTTGCAGTTGCACAACATTTTTGAGTGTAATGTGCTGATTCGACAAATGGGTTTAGGCCATTGAGCATTTGGTTCAAAGAATGGGGTTTAGTGTTTTAGCAATTGTGAAAAACTGTATAGTTTTCTTTCTGCAGTATTTACAGTATACTATATATTTACTGTACTAATTTGTGATTACTATACTAAATTGGAAAATATGTTTCCTTTACGCAAAAACAATTTTTCTGTAACTACATGCCCTGGACGTGTTCTTAATTTGTTGATATAGTGTCTAAAGAATGCTCTGTAGTGTTTTATCTATTAACTGGCTGTGTTTATGTTTTGAAAGCATTGTTTGATTTTGAGCACAGATCACATGGTTTTGAGGCAAGTGTTTGATTTTGCCAGAAGAGTCAGGGGTTTTGTGAATGTAGTTTAAAGACTGGGTTTTGTGTTTAAGGTTTTGAGAATATGGGCGAAAGTTTCAAGAAATGTGTCTTAACAATTGTGAAAAACTGTACTCAAAGGAGACTGGCTTTTTATTCCCCTTACATTTGTCTATAATAATAATATTTGTTGAACACAGTTCTGCATTGCTGGTCTGGCCTTGTGCAAGAGGCTTTGAGTTTGGACACATTCTATATATTTTTATCTGCACCTCAATCTGACTTTTTTTGTGTGTCATCTTATTTACTCCTTTTGTCTAAATTAAGTAGATAGGTGGTTGATTAAAAAAAACTAACAACATCACTGACCATATGTAAAACGTACTGGTTGGCTTCTGTCGTGTAAGCTGGTTTCATTGGTGTGTTTAAAATAAATGTTGTTTTTTTCAAGGTACCATTTTATCCTCCAGACAACAGATACCCTCACATCCTGGCAGTTTGTTTACTGGAAGGAGGGAGCAGTTCACAGCAATGAGGTATGCAGTCTATCATATTCTAGGGGGTAACCAAAAAATTTCAGTAACCAAGTAGCTGAGTGATGTTTGCAAAGTGAAAGTCTTTTTTATCTGATGTTATTCTTACCAGTTAATAATATACTGAATACTGACACATGTCGTAGGCAAGACGATATAAAAACTAAAAATATTTTCCCTGTGGCAAGCAGTCAGGGAATTTGACCGGAGTGACCAGGGACATGGACCTCACTCACTAACATGTGGGTAGACCAGATTCATGATACATGCGCACTGGCCAATTTTGTTCTTACCACAGTGCATATGTCATATCAGAATCAGTGCATATCAGAATTATTAGTTAGTTGAGTTAAAATACACAAACAGTTTAAAATAGGAATAGCTATAAAATTGCTTCTTAAATCAAAATAGCCACTTTGTTTGACATCTATGGTAAACTTCCTGTTCACATGTGATCAAGGTCACTCTAGTCTGCGGTGAGCAAAGTTTTCTAATCTTTCAGCTTCAAAAGTAGAACATTTGCACTTTACATTTTATGCAATTCAACTTTGTTAGGTGTGAATGAGCAAAATCATAATTTTGCTCACAGTAGAGGAAACAATAATGTGTCTTGAAGTGATATGTTGTGCTAACCTTGAGATTTAGCCATCATTAGCACGCAAGTCAGTTTGGGGCAAGTTGTCTCAATGACAGACACATAGAACACGCTCAGAAAACATTATAATATTGTGTAATTAGCTCTGATAATAGCATTAAAATATACTGTAAAGAGAATATTATAGATACAGTGTGGTTTACAGCAGCAGGCATATCCCTGGACTACACAAGACTGTATTCATTACACTATATAAAGTAGTGTATGAGTACGTGTTGGGAAAAACTGTCTCATACAGGCATGTAGTAGACAGATACACACACACACTACACACACACATACACTGGCAAAAAGGACAGTATGCACCATAATAAGCCCGTAATTTATTTGTAATCACAATGAGAAAATTAGTTTTTGAAGAAAGGAAAGAAAAGCAGGAAGGATGGAAGATAGTTTTGAAATTACCAATGAAAGGCAGAGCATGACAGCACAACAGCTGACATGATGTTACAGACAGTCATGCAAGTGAAGTTGCAGAACAAATCGATCAGGACGATCTATGACTCAGTGCGGTCAAAAGAGAAGAAAATGAAAGTCAGCCATGCCAAAAAAAATGGTTGGTTATACACCACAGAAGAGTCTTTCACCTGATTTGGAGAATCAGTTTGTTGAATATATTACTACGTCAGTTGACATTTATTTTGGTCTGTCGCCTTGTCTGCTGTGGCACACAATGTTGTCACTGAGAAACTTGCCTTTCCAGGGCAAGAAGAAAATGTTTGTTTTTTCCACAATATAGATAAAGATTAACAGAAATTTGAGTTTGGACCAGGAGACACATGGAATGTTGATTAAACTCGGGTGACCACTGTACATAATCCTGACAAAGGGGTGGCTAGACATGGATTCAAACAATGTGAAGTGCTCAAAGGAGAAGCCCTGTTTCCTCTTTTTGGACAACCACAAGTCTGATCTGTACAATGATGGGTTCAAAACAAATGACATAATTATACTGTCATTCGCACCTCACTGCTCACATCGTATCCAACCATTAGACAGTAATAGTAATTGTGTTGTTATTTTTTGACAATCCAGTGTGACATCTTACCTGATGCAATATGACAACGTACCTGCCCATGGCAGTGCACACTTGCTATTTAACAGTCTACAAATCCACAATATATCATATCCAAGATATGAAGTTGAAAAGAACACAAAATATGTGCTCAAGACTTCCTTCTTCAATTTGGTATGACATTTATAGCATTGTGATGTATGTGCCCAGTAAATACTAGACAGTGTAAAAAGCATCATCTGGTTTGAGAGGCTGCAGTGTTTTCAGTCTGGCTGTTTTTAAAGAAGTATGAAAAAAGTGTCATTTTAGCCAACCACAAGTCTCATCTGTCCATTGATGGGCTCAATTATGCAAAGATAATGGCATTATTATGCAATATGAATGGATGAAAGATACGCACCGTTGACTTCCTGAAACATTTCAATGTATGCAAAGTGCTCAAAGGAGAAGCCCTGTTTCCTCTTTTTGGATAACCACAAGTCTCATCTGTACATCGGTTTAAAACAAAGGCGTTGCATCATCATGTTTCTACAGTAGCTGAAAACGGACAAACAACGCTACAGACCACATTTCGTCACTACGTTCTTCTTGTTCTACTTCTGATAGAATTCAGGCAGCGTAGACACTCATCACTATGTTGAATACGTACGTTAGAAGAAGAAGAAGAAGTAGCAATAATATACAGCAGGGACCTGCAAATAGTTTTGCATCGGAGCAGTATTTTCAACCATTAGATGGTGGATGAAAATGTAAGCCATAATATTGACATACAGCAACATGTTCTTTGCTTAGCTCAGAAGGTAAGGTGTAGGACTCCCAATCCAAGGTTTGAGTGTTCAGTCTCTCCTCAGAACATCTTTCTCTTTTTTACTCTCTTCAAAAATTTATTCTGAAGCAAATATTTCTCAGATCACAGCATGTGCTGCACTGTTTTTGTTTTGGTGTTTGATCCGCATCCATCAACCTACGGACACTTTTTCAATTCCCCATTATCTCCAGGCAGAGGTCTTTTCGGGGAATCACGTTTTCTGAAGGCTCTTTCAGAGGTGTGTCAAGCAGGCTACAGACTCTTTTAATGTCGTTCAGAGAGTAAAAGCTCAGTTCAACTCAAAATACAGCATTGCAGTAAACAAGCTTCTCACGCTTTTATTTTATAGGCAAACCCACTAAAGAGGAAGTGATTATGTGAAGAACTGTTGTTTTCATGCCTGAGATGTATTTTAGTACCGCTATCAAAGTATTTATTTATTTATATTTTTTTGAGAGAATGAATGTGTTTCCCTTGTCATTGTTCATATAAACTTGTAGGCAAACTGCAAGGGTTCCAGCAAGGGCCCTGTAATGTCCTTCAGATGGGCCAACACCAGTCTTTCAAAGGAAACCATGACTACAAATGTCAGGGCGACAGGCCTGTAGTCATTTAATCCAGAGATGGAGGGTTTTTCGGTATTATAATAAATACACACTATGAAGCATTAGTTAAGTATTAGTAAAAACAGAATTCATCATTTATAAAGCATTGTTCATACATTAATACACATTAATAAGTCATTCATAAACAGTGATAAATGTTTTGTTCTTTATTATCTACACACTATGAAGTAGTTGCTAAGTATTGGTACATTTTTTATTCATCAATTAGCGGCACAGTGATGCAGTGGTTAGCACTGTTGCCTCCCAGCAAGAAGTTTGTGGTTTCAAACCCTGGTTGCCCCGGCCTTTCTGTGTGGAGTTTGCATGTTGGTGTGTTCCGGTTTCCCCCACCGTCAAAAACATGTTAGGTAGGTTCTCCACTCAGTGCCTGTTTGCCCACTGCTCCCTTCAGGGACATGGTTAGACAAACTGGATTCTTTATTAATAAGCTCATCTATAATGTGATTAAAAATTGTATTTTCATACTTTATACATGATCGGTTCACTAATTATAAATGAAGTATTATTTTAATGACAAACCATTTATATGTATGAGTTGTTAATGCTTCATAAGATCCTTTGGACAGTGTAATAAACAATCTCAGCATAACTCGTAAATCTGCTAGTGGCAAAGCCCAAAGGATGCTACTAAGACAACCTGGAAAGTTGCTCCAGCTAACGTTACTGGGTAAAAGCCTCACCATTACAGGCCTGGTACTGTTTCTCTGAACTCCTCATCAAAAGTCTATGATCTGCCCCTCCAGAGATCTGCTCAACAATCATTTCCTGGTCAACAGTCAAATGAGGGGCAAAAGCCTGAATGGATAAAAGATACGCACCGTTGACTTCCTGAGACATTTCAATGTATGCAAAGTGCTCAAAGGAGAAGCCCTGTTTCCTCTTTTTGGATAACCACAAGTCTCATCTGTACATGGGTTTAAACAAATGGCACCCCCCACCTCATTGCTGATCTGATCCAACCAACGGCTTGCAGCTCAAGCAAAAATCAATATCTCATAGTATTAGAATAAAGAATGTATAATACAGAAATGTTGACCTGAGAAGAGACTTTAATCTGTAAAGCCTAGCTCACACTACGATTTTAAGCCTGATTTGACAGATGCCAAGCTCATCAACTGTTGGGCTGTGATCAGGGGCAAATCAGCGATCGATCAGTTCTCACAAATCTTTGTCTTTATAATTTTTATCTTTATAATAATAAACAACTCCTGTTTTGTGTGTAGTGTCATTATACTTATCACTTTTCCCATTTTTTTTTTTTGCCAAACCTGGTTTGGAGACGAGTTGTCAGGTGACAGTCTTTGTCAGCTTGTGTAGTGTGTGACCCCTTGTCACCAATCAGTCATGTAGTGCGAACACCACAACGATTTCAAGACTTCACTCACAAGACAGCAGGTCGTGTAGTCTGAACAGCACAGGAACCTGCCGACGTTTAAAGACGTGTAGTCTGGAAAGTGTGGTAGGAAAAGGTGCACAAGCAATAGCTTTGAGAGAATTGTCAAGCAAAATCGATTCAAAAACTTGGGGAGCTTCACAAGGACTGAGGCTGGAGTCAGCGCATCAAGAGCCACCACGCACAGACGTGTCCGGAAAAGAGCTGAAGGTGTCGCATTGCTATTGTCAAGCCACTCCTGAACCAGAGACAACGTCAGATGGGTCTTACCTGGGCTAAGGGGAAAAATAACTGGACTGTTGCTCAGTGATCCAAAGTCCTCTTTTCAGATGAAAGTAAGTTGTTCATTTCATTTGGAAATCAAGGTCCCTGAGTCTTGAGGACGAGTGGAGAGGCACAGAATCCAAGTCACTTGAAGTCCAGTGTGAAGTTTCCACAGTCAGTGATGATTTGAGGTGCCATACAGTATCATCTGCTGGTGTTTGTCCACTGTGTTTCATCAAGTTAAGAATCAATGCAGCCATCTAAACAGGAGATTAGTGCACTTCATGCTTCCATCTGCAGACAAGCTTTATGGAGAGGCTGATTTCCTTTTCCAGCAGGACTTGGCACCTGCCCACAGCGCCAAAACCACTAGTAACTGGTTTGCTGACCATGGTATTACTATTGCTTGATTGGCCAGCAAACTCTTTAGGGCAGCAGTCTGCAAATAAGGCTGGTATCACATTGTTTTGAAGCGTTTACATGGCAGGCCACAACAATTCCAATTATTTCAAATCTCTCTACACTTGTGTTCATGTTTAGCTCAGTTGGTACTGTGTGGGACTCCTGTTTGGAAGGTTGTATGATTGATCCCAACTAACTGCAGGTACTTTTTTCTCCCTTGTTTAACAAATTGATTATAAGGACATTTTTGCACATGCTCACAATAAAATATATATTGCAGTTTGTGTGCGTCCCACAGTTGATCACTGCTCTATGGTCATAATGTTAGCTAATGGCAGAGATGAAGAGACTGAAGTGAGCTGATGAGGAAGCTAAGAAGAGATGTGAAATGTGAGAGTG
The DNA here is from genome assembly GCF_021292245.1 of Micropterus dolomieu. Lineage (NCBI taxonomy): Eukaryota > Metazoa > Chordata > Actinopteri > Centrarchiformes > Centrarchidae > Micropterus > Micropterus dolomieu. The sequence continues at coordinate 6,185,490 of NC_060169.1, read as the reverse complement.
AGTGACCAAGGGTGGCAAGCTAGTCAACAAAGCTAGAAAGCAACCGCCACAAGAGCACTTACAGTAACGATACAGATGTCTGAGTGTCTACTAAGTTTGTTAATATCAACCTCTGGCTGATTTTGCTCGAGTCGACAACTGCTTACATAGCCAAACATCCAGCAAGCCATATTGCTGCATTCTCAGTATTACTTCATAAATTGTTTGTCATTTATAACCCTATATTATATAGGTTGAACAGAAGTGTTTGTCTGCTTTTGCATCGTTACAGTGGCCTCATTCACAAGGCAAGGGTTGCTGGAAACTTTTGCTGTGTTGTGTTGCTTGTTGTCTGCTTCATTTCCTTATATTTAAGGTGAGTACTAAAGTCAAATTATTGCTCTTCCATACCTATAGGAGCACATAAGAGTCAACTTGATTTATTTGCAAGAATAACTTCAAACTGATTTTATTCCAGTCTCACGATGGCCTTTTTTCAATATTAGATATTTAACAAGCCTCGTCCCTATGGATAATGTGCGGGTGACCAGTACAGGGGAGGAGACAAAGAGCTTCAATTTGGACAACACACTTAACTTTGGGTAAAATATCTGACCCTTTAGTTTTAACTTCAGTCAAGTCAATTTTGTCCTGACCTGTTTTCTGTTTGTTTCTGGCCTGTTTTTAAGCTGTTTTCCATTCTTCAACTTTTCATAGTTAGAGTCATACTCTTATTGTTGTTGTGGTTTTTATACTGATTTTGTTTTGTCTTTTTTGCCATGTAAAGTGTCGTTGAGTGCCTTTGTGCTATATAAATGAAATGTATTTATTTATTTACTTAAAGTGTAGATTGAAAAACATTGATCAGAGTACTTAGAGTACTATAGAATGGTGCCCTGTGAAGGAGAGCTGAGAGAGAGCATCATCTGGGACTGCATTCTTAACTTGGGGTAAAAAATCTGACCCTTTTAGTCAAAATTAGTTTAGGTTAGGTTAGGTTTAGTCAAAATTAATAAAGATTTTGCACAGTAAACTAAATAGCAATAATAGCTGGGAGTCCTCACAAGCCTGGTGGAGGGCTTTCGCCTATCCAGAAATCTGTTTCCGAGGCTACACTGGAACATCCATCCAGCAGTTCCTGAAGTCTCTTGAGATCACAGGCTCCAAACTGATGAAGACTCTGAAAGACCCAGTGGAGAAGGCAGAACTAGGGAGATTTGGGCTCTGGTGTATGGAAAGCAGGAATCCTAGGGCCGACTGCAGGGGGCAGTAGGTAGACGCCACTGCTCCACCATCTTGAGATGTCAGGCATCATCAGGGTGCAAAAATATGCTATCTCCCCTGAAAACATGATTTGACAGACAGACAGACAGATACACAAAGAGAGATTCCTGCCTTTATTAGAGAGACTAGAGCATTGCCCGTTCATGTGACGCTTCCATGCGCTTTTTTGATGAAGTGCTTGTTCAAAATATGCGTCTGTCTTTGGTTTCACCAGTGTCCTAACGTATTGGTTTCTGACTTTGATAAAGTGGGAAAAATAATTCCCTAAAACTACTGTCTTTCTTTAACCAAATCACACACGTAGAGTATGTTCTATGTGATCTGCTTTTGATAACTAATGTAATACTTTTTCACTTCCATTCACTGAGCCATTCCATAAACTGTTTGAAGAAAACCCACCTCACACTTCTAAAACCTCTGATTTACAGCATTAATAACACTAAAACAGCACAACAATGGCAGAGAGACTGCTAGATATTCAGTGCTTCCTTAGAACTTCATTACACTCTTACAACTCATCAACACAATCGTTTCTAACATATATATGCGCGATGACAATAATTCCATTTCAGCAATTCACTACTACCCTTACAGTTGTAGAGCGGAATTTATGCAATTTTAATTATAGCATAAACATTTGTTTGATTTTTATTAGAATGCAAAATTGGGTCATATTAAACTCAAAAATTTAAAACTTTTTTAATGGAATTATATCAAATCAAATGTCAATAAAAGAGAACATTCACAAAATAAAACAACTATTGTTGTTTAATCATTATTATGATGGAAAGTACAAGGAAACACAACACTTTCAAAAGGCACAACAGTTAGAAATTCCTTTTGTTTACTTTCTCATGGTTGAACACAATGTACCTCCTGTATCACCTCCTCATATGGCTGTTTATTGTGTTTAAATCTTCCATTTCAGAGCCAGACCGGGGGTTCAAACATGCACGTCTTGGAAAGCACCTATCATCTGGGAGGGGATGTTTGACCCCTATCTTTACGACCAGAAGCACATCGAAAGCCACTCATCTGTGGCCCTCACCGTCTTTGCTGTGGGCAGGTTTGTTTCTCCATAAATATTTGTGTCTGTAAGAAAGGCAAATGCACCACACATGACAGCAGACCTGCAGGGTTATAGGGATAGGGGACAACTGAGCATGGGTTCAAACTCAAAGAAATGACCTCAGTGTTAGAAGACAAGGTCAGCAGATAATACATATGTATGATACTTCTCTCAAAGCTAATACATTTTCTCATCTACTACAACTCTTGTAGTATTTTAGAAGTTCTAATAATTATATGATTGAAGAAAATGACGATTATCAAGTTAATGCATATTTTACTTTAAAAAATCAAATCAAATATAACAGCGCTTGTTTTCATATGTAGTTCAGGGTCCTCTTGCAGTGTAGCTGATGCGAATACCTGGATATTAAATGTTCATTAGAAATTTTCTCTTGTGGTCCCAGTAATATTTGTTCTCACTGAAGCACGTCATATTACATGATTAAGCTATGTTTGCGATTGAGGACATCAAATACTTATAAGCAGAATTTCCCTAGCTAAATAATATTTACAGATCTCCTGTTTTTGAAGCATTTAAAAATAATAAAAAAAATAATTGTACTTTTAGTTATCCAGAATATCATTATTTATTTATTATACTTTCTAATTGAAATTATTTGCTTTTATCAGTATGTGAAAGTCGTGTTTCAAAAATTAAAACTTTATTTCCTTACATTTCACTGAGGTAAACGAACAGACTCTGGCTTTGTAGTCACTGTACAGGGCGGCGCATAGAGTTCACAAATGCCTTTTGCAACAACATTTTTAAACACCTGCTGTCTCTATAAAACTGTAAATATTAAAACTGTGAAAAGCACTTTTTTCTTTAGTGATCATTTTGCTGTGTGGCAAAGACGTTACAAGCAGAAATACTGTTGGCCTGTTTATTTAAAATTTGCCCCTATAGCTCTTTTCTTCCTCTCTGGAAGTTTTAGGAAGGGTCACCCGTCAGAGCTTTGTTCTTGCTGGAGGTGGGACCAAGTTTGACGTTGTTATTTCTAAAACCCTGTTTTAATGTGAAAGCAGATTAAAGCAAATAAGCAACAAGAAGGGCTTCAGGTCGGAATGATAAAAATAAGTTTTAAATGTTACATTTGATATATTTTTTGTTTTTCTCTGTGTTTCTACCTAAGGTACCTGGATGCCTACCTTAAGACCTTCCTTACCACTGCAGAACAGCATTTTATGTTGGGATTACCAGTGACATATTACGTGTTTACAGATCTACCAGAGAACGTACCAAACATTGAGCTTTCTCCTCAGCGAATCATGAAGGTTATCCAGGTAGAAAAGCACTCCAGGTGGCAGGACATCTCTATGATGCGTATGAAAGCAATATCAGAAACCATAGAAGCAGAGATTCGTCACTGCTGCAAATATGTCTTCTGCTTTGATGTGGATCAGGAGTTTAAGGGGAGATTTGGATCAGAGGCTCTGGGGGATTCTGTGGCTTTGCTCCATGCCCACTTTTACAAACTTCCAAATGAGAGGTTCACCTACGACAGAAACCCCAAATCCAAAGCCTTCATGGAAACCGGAGATTTTTACTACCATGCTGCTATCTTTGGAGGCTTGTGGGAAAATGTGAAAAATTTGGCAGATGCCTGCTATCTGAACATCATGGAGGACAAACAAAACGATGTGGAAGCTCTGTGGCATGATGAGAGTCATCTAAACAAGTACTTTTGGCTTAATAAACCAGGCAGGCTGCTATCCCCTGAGTACTGCTGGGACGAGAGTATTGCAGACAAGAGTGACATAAATGTCACCCGTCTAATATGGGAACCAAAGAATTATGACACAGTTCGAAATTCATAGAATGGAAAGCGGAGCAACAAATTGGAATATTGATACAGATTGTTTACTATAAACTTATTGGTTAACTGTATTGGTTTCTTAAATCTTTCTGTATTTTGCAGTTTACCAGATTTACTAAATCAGAGAGAATGTTTAGCCTATTATTGATTGTTTATTGTTTATTATGGCTGTATAATTTGTGTTAATATGCTTTGGCAATGTTGTATGCAGTCATGCCAATGAAGCCCCTAAAATTTAAATCAAACAAAGCTGAAGCTAAAGAATCCAGAATTTGCAAATGACAAACCTACATGGGAGGTGTAGGTTCTTGATATGGCATATCCCTGGACCATAGCAGTTTTTTTGTGCGTGTATATTTTTGCTAAATTAAAGTCCTGAATTAGTATTTTGTATGCACTGTCTATTATTCTTGCCTCTTTCTGAAATATCTTAGTGACATGGCAGCCATCCAGTGGGCAGAGGAACTATTCAATTATATTATATATTATAATTCATAACTGAATTAAAATGAATTATTTTATCATTGAGGTGAAAAAGTGCCACAATCACATTTCAAGAGGTTACTTTCCGAAACAAAAGACAGGAAAGAGGAGGGAAGACTAAATCATGTGTGTTGACTAAGCAGGGATGATATTACATAAGAAAGGGATCGACATAAACATAAAGCAAGTAATACAGAATGCCATACTGCATTGTATTCCATTATATTTTTAGATTTTAAATTTTCGCCTGCCACCTGAAATGTGTTTACTTTTACATAGGCTTGACTCTTCTCGATCTTGTCTCTTTACTACCATATCTTAATTTATTGCTAACTAACTAGCTGTCTGAGTCTAATGTATTGCTTATACAACATTCTAGTTAACTGATGTTATGCATTTACTCTTGTTACTTTTACTTTTGTGAGCTCAAATGTGCACGTTTACTAGGATGTTGTACTTCATGTTGATCTTTCCCTGGTGATAACTTTTCCTGACATGAGGGACTAATTTGACAGTTAGACTATACTTTTGTTTCCTGACTGTACTAATCAATTTTTAAAACATTTGGTCTAAATCTGTTTTAAGAAACATCAATGTTTCTGATTTGTAATCACTATCCTTGAATGTGTTGTCCAGTTCTGTTCTGCTCACAGTTTCACAATGGCTTCAAGTAAAAAACTTCAAGGCCATCTCATATGTTTAACATACACATACACACATAGTGTGAACAGAATACACATTGTGTGTCTGTATTTCTCAAACCTTGTACTTTTAAAGACTTAAAATTATGTTGTACTGTATCTGCAGTACCTAAATGAGACACACGAGTATTGTATATCAAGAGCCACTATTCCCAGCTCGTCCCTGGGCAGTCCACCCCACTGCTCAGCATGAACCACACAGTCGCCACCTGTGTCATTCAGTTGACCTCAGATCAGCTTGGACCTGTCTGACTGAAGGCAATGATGCATTATTCATAGACTGCCACCATCTGGAACATCAGCACACCCTGCCACCTTAGCACTCTGTCAAAGACGGAGCATGAAAAGGACTGTTCTCATGTATCATGAGAACAGTCCTTGTCTTATAGTTGTCAGGCCAAAGGGCCTGTTAATAGATATCAACAATTAAAATATATATATACATATATGTTTATTTAGCCTTTACGTCTTAATAGGAAGAAAGGTTTTGGAGAAATATGAGCTTTTAAGGGGAGGCCTATGTGCAACACTTTAAAGTCTAAGGCAGTGTATGTAAAAATTTACCCACAAGACACCACCTTCTCAAAAGCTGGAGAAAGTAAGACGCTATCTGTAGGTTGAATACACAGTGCAGCCATGTCTCCCAGTTTGAAGAGCAAAGGGTCAATGCTAGAAAAGAGGTAAACAAATAATGCAATGATAGGCAGTTTAGCCATGTACCACTTGAGGGTGGTAGCGTCATGTTTACCTTGTTACACAACAGAATCCACAGGATGGCATCAAATAACCTGATTGTTATGAATAAAGGATTTGGGTTTCTCCTGTGGATCTGACTTGTTCACCATCAGCTTTCAGCTTCACTGACTCCTCCACCTCTTTGACTGTTAGTCTCTTCCAATCACTTCTCTGTCCAAACTCAACCCTGCCTGTCTCAATACAAGGCCTATGTGCTCAACCCTCCAAAACTGGTCTAATTTGCATTGGAAACATGTTGATATTCTTACACATCTTACCAAACTGGCAGATTTTTTTTTTTACGTTTAAAGGAATTAGACTTTTGACTTACATAATTGACTTGTTAAGATGCACTGGATAGACTGTAAAATACTGGAAGGGACATACAGTCTTCACAATCTCTCCACACACCACACGGTGGCGCTCAACGCACATATATCCCACAATGATATATGAAGGAAGCACAAAGTAGTTTCCAGACAAAGGAAAATGCTATCACAAAATAGCAGAAAATTATAAAAACAGGACATTAATTAAACAGAAAAAGATTTACAAATAAAAATAAAATAGTTAGCAGACGATGTCCAAACTTGTTATGCTTAGGACGTTTGGTTTTATTCTCTTATCCTATCACAGAAAACACATTTCTCCAAGATGCTCAACTAACACAGTCAATTACATTACTTGCATTTTAAACATTTCAAATGTTTGGTGGCTTTGATGACTAATTGTGCTTGTGATTATGTGGACAAAGCAACAATCTGAAAAATAAAATCACTGATTACTGCAGAGTGATGATATGTGTCTATCCTAGGAGGATCATTTTATATTCACTGTACCTGGAGGTTCACTAGCTGTATCTATATATTGCAAGAGTGCTTTAAAATATCAAAAAGTGTACGTATGCTCTCTCTAACTCTTATTCTTCTCTCTAAAATTATTTAAAGCTAACTTCCTCTGCCTCTAGAGCAGCTCCGCTTGTGCAAAATATTTAAAATAAAGCTCAAGACACACAGTTTTATAAATTCTTAGATTTCTGCTGTGCTCACATTAATTCTAGATTAATTAAACGCCTCAGTCTCTGGTTATTGTATATGTAGACAGTAACCAGGGGAGTAACCCATTAAAAGTTGATTTTTATTTTAGGAATGGAAAATTTTCACATTCCTTTTCAAAACTGTTCTACATTTGCTATTCATACCTTCGTTACAACTAGCATTGGTTGATATTTCTTTTATTGCGATGCGCGATGGTGATTTCATTAAATAGAATCCTGCCAGTAAAACTGATCTTTGTTTTTGCTCAGTAGTCTAAAAGCTTTTATTTAAAAGGGATCTTATCAATACCTTCATGTAGTAAAAAGTAAAATAATGTGATGTAAACAGAATTAACTCACTCAGAGAAAATCAATATGCAAAGAAAAGTACATGGAAAGTAGTCAAGTAAGAAGCATTATTGGTATACAATTGCTTAAAAACGAAGAGGAAGAGAAGGAGAGAGCTCAGTGCATCATGGGAAGTCTCCCAGCAGTCAAGGCCTATAGCAGCAACAATGGTATGGTCAGGGCTAACCAGCCCTAACCATAAGCTTTATCAAAGAGGAAAGTCTTAAGCCTACTCTTAAATGTGGAGATGGTGCGTGCCTCCTGAAACCAAACTGGGTCTTGATTCTACGGGTTCCACAGTGTTCTAGTGGTGTAAAAGGATTTTTTTTTTTTACGGGGAATTCATTTCTAGCTGTTTTACACTGTGTCATACACAAGCATGTTCATGAAACAAATATAATTTATTGTTGTTAATTTTGCTTGAGCAATGCCATCTTGAGTACCTACTATATATCTTTAGATAATGCGTCTCTTAACTGTTTGGGGCCAAATGCAATAACTCAGTTTTCTCTGAGTTTAGCATCAGAAAATTGAGGTCATCTAGGTTTGTGCGTCCTGAAAAAATCTAAACATTTGAGATTTGGTTAGATTTTGGTTGGCATATGCTGATTGCATCCTTTTTATGACCAGGACAGGAGAGAAGAGAAGAGAAGAGAATAGGAGGAGAGAGCAGAAGAGATAAGAATTACGACAGTTCAGACACCAAAAGACCTAGTGGAGAGGTGAAAAAGAGGAGAGTAGGTGATAGACAGATAAGACACAGAGTTAACAGTTTGTCATGGTTCAAAAGGAGCCCTTGTCACACAATAAAAGCAGAAGCTATGAGACCACGCGTTGGTCAGTTTTTGATATAACCCCGATAACATCAACCACTACACAGCAAATGCCAGGTTCACCCACCCACAGCATGACCTTAAGCATCATTTAAGAGACACCAGCAGGTAAAAAAAGACAGGGAATCAGACAGAAGATGTACTGGTTGTTGACAGAACATCTTTTTTTTACTCTCCACTGCTAGCTAGTTAAAATAGTCCTACTTTCTAAATAATTTGTCTGTTGTGTGTCCACAGTGACACTGGTTTTAGTTTGTTTTCCAGATTCCTGTCCATTCACAATTTTGCCATCGCATGACAGTGAATGCACCTATTTTTTATATTATTTGTAAATCAAATGATACCAACTTCACTGGGCCTACATTAACCACTAATTGCGTCAACTATAGAATTCACTGCACAAACTGATTGACAGTTATAAGATTTACGATCAAGAGAGACACTGTTTCACTCATTTTAAGATATTGAATGAAAAGTGGGACAACGAAATAAGATGTATTATGTGATCATGATGATTACTAAATATCTTTACTGAAATGATGATTATGGCTATTTTGGATAGTGATTGAAACCAGCTGTCTGATGAACTAGCAAAATCAGTATCCTGTTTTGAAAGGCTTTTAATATTTAATATGGGGAATATAATATTGTCTGTATGTGAGTATTTATGTTTGTATGCAGGTTGGTATACTGTATGAATGTATATGTATGCCTATGGATAAAATTTTAGATGTATCAATTAAATTTTTAATTAACTTTTCTAATGTTGTATGTGTTACGACCCCTCCCTTTCTTTCTGCTGCGGCTTCATTGGTTTCTTCCTGCAGGAGCTGGCAGTTTGGGAGGGCTCGTTAGATAATGAGCAGACACCTGTGTAGGCCAAAGCTACATATATCACCCCTGTCTCATTGTCTTTCTGCTAGGCTATATATCTCCTGGTTTGGGTTTGTTTACTGTCCTGAGTTGCCGTCAACCATCATTTGTACATTTCTCACCCGTGCATTCCGCTCACCATTGATGCCACTGATTATCACATTTCATGTTCTATAAATAGTTATGTTGTTTATAGTTTCTTTAATAATAAAACATCTTTTTGGGACTTTAACCTGCTTGGATGTGACATATGCATACAGTGTATGACTTTATACATGTGTTTTCTGTGTGTGTTTGTATGTTTTTGTATTTCTTTTTTCCCTTATAAAGCACAAATATATGGTTTTGATAAGTGCTTGGCATATATAAACTACCAGCAGTCCAACATCTGGGGACAGTTTTGAAAGATACTTGATTCAGGGGCTTACGTAGGTTTGGTCTCAACATTGGAAGTGACACAACAACTTACCCCCTTGCATCTGTTGCACAAAGAAGCAAAGCAGTTTGGTTTCACAACAGCTTGGAACCGTGGAACGTACACCATTTCTGAACATAAGAATACAGTAAATCAACACATTCATATCATAGGCTACGCCTGTTCATTTAGGCATTCACACTGTCGGCAATGTTCTGTCTTCCTGCCTGCATCAGCTGCAGCTGTGTTACTTAGACAATTTCTATTTGTCTAATATTACAGTTTGCTCTTTGCATGTAAAATATGCCGCTCTGCTGCCAGTGGACTTGTCAATGTCTGCGATTTGTCATCTGCTGCTAATACCGAATCTTTTATGTGAACGTGCTCATGGCTGGAATGGGATACCCTGGGTTGACTTACCGAGTTGATAACCAGCTTTGTGTGACTTCTTATCCCGATCGTGATTGGGGTTAGTGAAGCCACATAACAAAAGACATGCTGGGTATGTTGAACTCGCTTCGTGGTACATGGCCATGTGACAAACCTGACTCCAATCACCTCATCTTCTGTCTGGTCAAATATACCTTGTCTCCTACAATTCATTGACAGATTGACAGTCTCCATTGTGGTACAGTAACTCTCGGCCAAACTCTCTTGTTGAACCTCTTGTGCTTTTTGTGATCGTTGAGGATCTCTTCCTGGCGTGTTTTTCCCGTGCTCCAGTATTCCTATGCTCACGCTCCACTTCCTCCGTCACGTCCAGACATCTCTGCAAAATGCTACCAAGATCATGCCGTCTGCTACCTGCCTGCGCTCTGCCTTTGTCAGCCCTGCCAGCTACCTCTCCAAATTATTGTTTAGCATTAAAGACTTTTATCTTAAACGAGATTCTGTTGTGTTCTATGTCTGCATCAGATTATGCCCAAAATCAACCCATAACACAAAGCATACTACAGACTCCAATGCATCTGATCACTCACAGGTTAAAAAAAGTTAACTGTTTCTCAACGTTATGCGGTAATCAAACTCCTCCATTGAATAAATGGTGTGAGGTGTTCTTTCCCAGAAAGGGTGTTGATTTCTTCAACAGGCCATGTTGTTGGAAGCAGCAGTTTTAGGTTGGGACATGCTGACATCACCTTGCTCTCGTTATTTACTAGAGGTGACATCCATGTTGAAACCCAGCTATGAAAATATGAGGTGAAGTGGAATTACACAACCCACTGGTACGTAAACATCATGGTGGATATGAAGTCAGTAGTAAGTGCATGAACACCTGCATGCATGTCTGGTAGTTTGGCACATACATGTTGTGTTTGCATATCTGCCAGGCCTCCCAGTGCCCTGAAAAAGCGTCATTCTTGAAAAGCTTCTGAGAAGCCTACACAAACATAGAAGTAAACATGAATGAAGGTGTAAATCAAACCTTCAGAAGGTGCTGCAGGCTGTACCGTTTTGCTTTCCAAAGACTAAATGGGGTAGGGTTCGCTTCCAACACCTGGTTCCATTTAAGATTCAGATTCATCTTGCTAAAATACAAGAAAGCATTGAAGTCAGTGTGTTACAGATCTCAAATAAAATCTTAATACGTATGTTTTCTTAAAGCCATGTGAATGGCATTGATCTAAGGATGGCAATGTAGGTGGGTTGGTCCACCACCTTGTTCCTAACTGAAATACCTCAATTATTGGATGGATAGCCATGAAATTTTGTACAGACATGCATGGGAGAGGATGAAGCTGACTAATTTTGGTGATCGCTTGACGGAGCGCCACAACCAGTTCAAAATTGCATTTGTCCAGTGCCTCGTTTATTGCATTTATGAATAAATAAATTATATTACATTTATTTATCTTAATTAAATATGCTAACCTGGTTCAAGAGCTACATTTTAAAATAACAAGAGATAAAGTGATAGAAGAGATTTTTCTTGTTTGTTTGGTTTTTTTTTGTTCATTAGGCCTTTCTCTTGTCAGGTGATAGCATGTCTTTTTTATGTGGTCTTGTAACAACACATTAAGTTCAGGCAAACTTCTCTGGAATAGGAGGTTGAATTCCTTCAGTGATTTTGTTCTAATCAACCTCTTTATGCACAAAAATAATAATGTGAAACTGATCTAATGAGAAATTCCTATGGATTATCCTCCTCACGCCACAACAATATAACGGTAGAGCTTGTTTGATGAAATGAAGGGCAGATATTAGAGATTTTACCCCCCCCCCTACTCACACACCAATCTTGAAATTTGCTTTCCCAGAACCCTAACCACAATGGATCCCCCCACCCCTGCGTGCCCTTGTGAGAGGATATATGTCAAAGCTGTAACATCATACTCCAAAGTATCACTACGACTCTCCACAGGTCACATTCCTTTGTGATGGTGGAGGACGTGTGAATAGATTCACCCATGTGGAGTGAAGAAGGAAAAGGACAAAAGTAAAAAAACAAGGGGGGTGAGAAGAAGAAGAAGAAGAAGAAGAAGAAGAAAAGCAGAAAATTGCAAGACAAAATAAAAGACAAGAAAGATGATAAACAGAGTTATGAGAGTGAAGTCCACTGACATAGAGCAGCATCTGGCTCAGCTCATCCTTCCCATCATACACATTCCTGTCTGACACGCTCACAAAGCACCATTGTAATGAACTGGATCTGACTCATATCTTCACTGCTACCTACCATATATGCTGTTACGACCACATACACACAACACACACACACACACGTTTGGCCCTGAGCCACCTCCATTGTGCAGAGTTATGGCCTGACAGTTTTAATACCACCTGTAAATGATTCTCTACTGCACAGGGAGGAGGTGTGAACTTCAAAAGATAAGGAGAGAAGAGAGGAGGAGGAAGTATGAGCCATGATATAGATAGTGTTGCTCTAGTGTGGTCGAAGGCGATACAGAGTGCTCAGCGTGTGTGTGTGTGTGTGTGTGTGTGTGTTTGTGCATTGTGTTGTCTTCATCTCTGTCAGACCTTTAGACATTAGCTACTGCAGACAAAAGCCTGTAGAATATTAGAGAATCACTGTCAGTGGACGATGTAGTGTACTTTTACTAACCTTTACATAAACTGCATTAAAATCTTTTGCTTGAGTAAAGGCAAACACGTATTAACCAAAATGTACTGTTACAGTAATGTTGGGTAAAAACCCTGATATCACTCTTTTTGTTCAGAAGGAGAAGCACAGAAGACACACGGAGACAGTAACTAAAGAAAAGGTGATAAAAAAGAAGGAAAAATTGCTAGAAGGAAAGAGATTTAAATTCCGTATTACAGTTCTATTATTACAGAAACTTCCCTCAAATTTTTTAATGTGTGGATCTGTCACCCAGAAAAAGACTTCCACCATCTCTATTTACAATCTCTAGAGAAATATCAGATAATGAAGCGATTATATTTCAGCACCACTGTAGGAAATTAACATATTTTTCAATAATCAAATAATCAAAAATCCACAGTCACTGTGGTCTGTGACGTTACACAGTCATAGCTCATATTGCCAATAGTAGCTATGCTAGCAGATTATGGCCGCAATCAGACAGAATGTGTTTTGCAGCCTACTGCCTTTTTTGTTGAACCCCACAAAAATAATTTGAGGCGTTCAGAGAATCCTGCAAAAACAAGGTTGTTATTAGAGTCCCTGAAAAATTGACAATGCAGAGAAACATGTTTATCTGATGTTGAATGTCAACTCCTGTAAGTGTAACCAGCTGATAAATTCATGTTACAGTAATTTTTGAAAAATGTGTAGTATCCCAAACATGAAATACCAGTGATGAATGAAAGCAAATTCTATATTCTATATACATATATATATAGCCTAATGCTGCCTTGAGAATAAGACAGAGGCCTAAATTCTTACCAGAATTCATTGAAAATACATTACATTTTTAAGATATCCTGCAAACTAAACTCAAACTCAAACCAGCGGACAGGATCAAACCTCTTTGCATTGAATGAAATATTTAAATGTAAGATGCCACGTTTCTGCATTGTTACATCAAACAGAAATATGCATGTAGAGGTCTTGAGTATCTCTTTATACAAATTTCAACGCTTTTCAGATATATTTTAGTATCTTTGAAAACATTGCCAAAGAATCATCTCCAAAGAATTCGAGGTTCTCCGGTTTTTCACACCACAAGACTGTAAAGAATGGACCTACCAGTGGGTCAGTGGGATTATTTCTAGTAGAAAAGTGAAACTTATATAAAACAAATTGGAGCTAAATAACCTTTGCCATTGACACAAAATTATAAACTGTAAGAAGTCAAGTACTGGTACTGATGTCATCAACTCAACAACAAGTTTTCTATTGTAAGCTGAAGTTCAAAGTGAGAGAGAAAGATAGAAAGAGTTCAACCTGTTATTTTCTCCTCGTCACATTATCACTTAAATAGACACAGTAAATGTTTGCCCCACAGTCATCGTGAAAAGAGCGAGCAGGGTTTTTTTGGAGCGTTGCTCCTACAGAGTCGAACATCCCCGGGGCAGAGGTGTGTGTCCGCTCAATGGGACAAGAGAGAAAAATCCCCAAATTCCCCCTGTGAATGGCACTGAGTAATTAATCTCCAGCAGGGGTTTGCCCTCCTCTCTGACATGTGAGTGACATGCAGGCTTGTGTGTGTGTGTGAGCAAGAGGTGTTTAATTGCCTCTCCTCCAGGCCTGCTCCATCATGTCATCTTCTTCTTTTGATGTTTCTCCTTTCTTTTTCAATTACTTTCCTCTCTTCTTACATTCTGCTGCCTGCTGTGCTCAGTGTCCTATTATTCTTCTTTACCGTTTGGTCTTTTCCACTGCAAAAATGCATCAGAGTGAATATGGGAATACTTAGCCAGAGGTACAATCCATACAATGCTCAGGTGTCTGCATGATGCTGTGACAAGCAGCTGGAGAACTCGCTCTGTCGGTTCGTTGGAAGGTCAGTCTGTCCACAAAAATGCCACCACTCTTTGGTACAGTTTACACCCTAGGAGGCTAAAATTTGGCATGGAGGTCAAGTGTGCACGTGTGTGTGTGTATGTTTTTATGCCAATTGGCTAAAATGGGCCGTAGCAATGGGATTGACCTATCGCAAAAAGGCACATTGCTTCTAAATTCACAAATTGGATTCATGTACCATGACCAAACTTTGTAGAAGAGACATACACACATACATACCCGCAATTCTGCCACGTTCCTGGCAGAGTTCCTTTTTCATTGGTGAAGGTTTGCCCCGCCCTTACACTTTAGCCATGCCCACAAAGCTGTGCCCACACCATGACAACCGCAGCTTTCTATCTATCAGGCTGTAATTTGCCATGGAGATTAAGTGTTTGCGAGGTTGTGTGTATGTGAATGCATGAATGTGTAGATGCATATGCGTACATGCTAGCTATTGCGAATTTTGCACAATGTTTTTATTTTTAGGTGAACCGTTTCAATTCTTTGACTTAAAAGCTGCTCTGATCAATATTTTCCAACAAGTTACCATGTATAAAGACAAAGATGTTGCTCATAATGGAGAACCCACAGAGAATTATCGCCCACCCCTACAATCTGCATCAGCTCTACTGAGCATTTTAGCATCTCTCAGCTCGGCCAGCCGCCCGCTCACAGAGCCCTCTGGTCCCACCGTCACACAGACCGCTGCAGCAACAACTGCAGAGGAAAACACAGCTGTAAGGTTTTCATACCCCTTATCTGTTTACATTCTGAGTAATGCTGAAATGTTTTAGGTTTTAACTTAAATCAAGAGACAGCTGTTTGTTGGTCGCTGGTGTGTGTGATGCAATGAATATTACGTTGCGGCAGTTGTGTGTGGCGTTGGTATGATGACCAGCTACATTGAGAGGTACTATACTATCTGCAATGAAAAACAGAGCACGGCCAAACCGAGTCGAATAGAGTCTAGGCGAGTTGAGCTCAATTCAGTGTCACTACTCTCAACAACACCATTCTCAGCATAAAAGCTCTGATAAACCCACTGTATGCTACTCGTTCAGCAAAAGGGAAACATACATAGTTGGTGACTAGCTGGTGAGTGTTGTGGAACACTTACTAGTTAGTAGAGACCAAACGAGAGTTAAAAGGACTAGACTTGCATCCGAATGATAATGTTGCTCTATGTCTGCTGGATGTGTAAAGAGGCAGCTGTTTGCTTGTATGTTCACCATATATCAATATGTCTATGAAGATTCTCAGTCATCCAGGTCATAGTTATCCAACGAAGGTTAAAATCAAGGGCAACTGGACTTGGTTGAAGATACTGGAAGACGTTTCGTCCCTCATCCAAAGGACTTCTTCAGTTCTGGCTGACTGGCAGGGAAACTCAGCAATTTAACCTCAGTGGGGTCGTTGGCCCGGGTCTTCGATACCGCTGGTTCTTTAGTGTTCCTTGTTGCTGTGACGACAGTCGTTACAGTCGTTAAGACTACCTGTGGCCAAGACTGAACGACCATCGTTGGTATCTTCACCTGAGGCCAATAGGTTACGTTTGTTGAGTTTTCTGGGAAGTGATGAAAGGACAGCATTGTAAGTGGGGGATAAGTGGTGGCGTAGACCCCCTCCCCTGTTCAATGACGGCTTCTCGACCCTGGTGTAGATGGCTTCCTTGACACCTCTTTCAAACCATCCATCTTCTCTGTCTAAAATGTGCACCTGGTGGTCCTCAAACGAGTGTCCTCTGTCCTTCAGATGTAAGTAGACTGCAGAGTCTTGACATGAGGGGTTGGCCCTTCACTTATCCCAGAGGGCCAGACTAGGCTAATATTTCAGGTTCTCCAATTCTGGCTTCTCCTAAAGGTCTCCAACTCCAATTCCATGTACTGTAGGATGTAACCGTCTTGTTGAGATAGTTTTTCCGTTCACTGTTAATGCCAGTGACATATCTTTTAGTTGTACTACTACACACAAAAACACATCAAAAATATCTCAGATATCCTCTTGAACATATCTGTAATTTTGCAGCATTTAGCAGCATTATTCTGCATGGCTTTTCCCTTTATGCTGATCCTCTCAGCTCTACACACACTCCAAACACAGTATTAACTTTGTGTTGCTGTGTACTTGCAAGTGACCAATCATGTGTGATGAGCGGCAGAGTTCCAAGTGACTGTAGCTGGCCCATTCATTGTTTTGTATTTTTAACACTGGCCTGGTGCCACACTTATCCGAAAACGATGTTGCTTAGAGATGTTGCTTCAGAAAGGAGGATTTCACTCTTTACTACATATGCATATCCTCTCTTCATTCCATCCCTCCCTCTCAGATGTAAGTAAAATACACTAGTGAGCAAAATATAAATATAATTAGGGAACCTGGTCCCTGTCATTTAAATGAGGTAAACCTGATAAACCTGTTAAAATGCAGCAAACTGACCTGATTAGACAGATTTCAGCAACTTTTTCCTCAGGGATCAAATCAAGACCAATTCCAGCTCTGATGCATTACCTGGAGTTAGACTGAATGTGCCTGGAAAATCAGTGGATTTTCTAAAATGTTAAGTAAAGTGTAACATTATATATGTATATAACCAATCTAAGTCACAGTCACATGTGTCTGAATCTATCATCTGTAAATACTGGAACATTGTATTTCCCATAATTGTGCTTCTTTAAATAAAATCTTACTGGTGAGCAACAGCAACGGTCTATGGGCCGTAACTTGAGAAGCAGCTCTTTGTGAGTAACAGTGAGTGTGTGTTAGTGCAGCAGAGGAGGAAGGGAGGAATGCCTGCCACATTAATGACAACCACACTTATGTAAAGCTCCACACAGTATTTATAGAATCAGCTGGGCTTCAGAAGGCCACAGTCGGAAAGTCCACAACCCAAAGTCATGACACACTTACACAGACACACAAGGACACACAATCCCTTCATATTTTAATTCATCATGTGCAATACACTCTAATTTGGATCTGCGAGCAGTCGCTTTCCTGAAATTTACCATAATTTACAACCCATTATCACACCAATGTGTGTAATACACCCGCCGATCCATTAGATAATATTGTGGCAGTGTGACGTTTTGCCTCTCCTGGGCATGAAAAGTACACATGTATGAAGGTACAGTACCAGCAGGGGGCGATAACAACAGAAGCAGAGGACGAATGTAGTATAAAGAGTGAAAACGTCCATGTATGGAGGATGTTCGGATGGGTGGGTGGTTCAAACACAGGACTTTCACACAGGAGAGTCATTTCCAATAGAGAGCCCAAGTCCCTATACCCTTCCGGTAGATGACCATGGCACCTTGTTTCGGAAAGAAATTGTGTGGTTGCAAGGGACAAGAAATATTATGATTTTGTTTGAATTGTGCCCTGAATTACACATATGATGAAGTTTGTCAATTTAACCTGTTGGAAACCCCCAGCTATTTGCCCCTATTTCCAGGAAAAACGCCTAAAACAACATACCCAAAATGAATCAATAATAACTCCTCAACCATTAGACCTAGATGCATAATTCAGGGCTCCTTTGATAGATCAGAAGCTAAGGAATATGAATCAACAATGAACCTATTTTTGTATTAAAGAGTAAATGGTAATGCAATAAAGGAAACTATGATATTTTCATCCTCGCCTGGTATAAAATCTATATTTTAATAGTAATAGTAGTAGTAATCAAAATCATCATTCTGTAGATTATAATGCAACTGAATATATTTTAATACACTTGGAATACAGCTGTAACTGTAAATTTGATGCACATAAACTAATATACAACAGTTATTATACACTTTTTCACAAATATACCAGGCGAATGTCCCTGTTTTGGCCATATTTACTGTTTATATGTTCACTTTTATTGGGAGTTTTCTTCAAAACACTATTTCTATCTATACAACCATGTTCCAAATAACATAAAGCTTCCAAAACATTGAAATATTGATAAAAACAGTGCATATTTATCAATATTCCTGTGACATAAAGCACTCCCATGCTTTACAGGCCCACAACTTGAGAACAGAACATCCTACAGGGCTCTATCTCTTCGTATTGAGAAGACGAATCGTCTTGTATATTGGAGGTCTGTGTAGCTCCTACAGGTTGGCCGATTAAAACCGTCTCTTCCAAAGCAACACTTCTTCTCTCCTTCATTTTGACGAGAGAAACGAAAACTAAGAGCTCCGCTATTGCGCAATACCGAGATGGCGGCCTGCGCCGATCTTTACACACACAGAAAACAGGTGTTTTTGGACTGAAAACAGCGAAAACGACAATAGTAAGTCAGTAGTTGTAACTATAAATGTATATTGGAGCATGTGGAGGTGGGCATGGTTTGCATTCAGCTGCAGTGGGGGAGGTAGCTCACATGAGCAGAGGCAGGGAGAGCAAATTGTCACAGCTGCTGTTCATTCACTAACTATGCTCTCCCTCTATATGCAGTAGTGTGCTGGAACTCAGCAGGCAGTGAGGCTGTACATGGGAAGATTTGTGTTGGACGCTGGTGTGACCGGCGGAGAACTGCCTGGAGGGGATAACGCATGGCCGGCCTGGCAAAGTCCTTTATGTGGTAGTGTACAGTGGGTACGGAAAGTATTCAGACCCCTTTAAATTTTTCACTCTTTGTTTCATTGCGGCCATTTTCCAAAAATCAAAAAAGTTCATTTTATTTCTCAGTAATGTACACTCAGCACCCCATCTTGACAGAAAAAAACAGAAATGTAGAAATTTTTGCAAATTTATTAAAAAAGAAAAACTGAAATATCACATGGTCATAAGTATTCAGACCCTTTGCCGTGACACTCATATTTAACTCAGGTGCTGTCTATTTCTTCTGATCATCCTTGAGATGGTTCTACACCTTCATTTGAGTCCAGCTGTGTTTGATTATACTGATTGGACTTGATTAGGAAAGCCACACACCTGTCTATATAAGACCTTACAGCTCACAGTGCATGTCAGAGCAAATGAGAATCATGAGGTCAAAGGAACTGCCTGAAGAGCGCAGAGACAGAATTGTGGCAAGGCACAGATCTGGCC
>NC_060169.1:6157917-6165842 GCF_021292245.1 Micropterus dolomieu | reverse complement strand
CTAAAATAACGAAGGAGTGGCTTCACAACAACTCCGTGGCTGTTCTTGAATGGCCCAGCCAGAGCCCTGACTTAAACCCAATTGAGCATCTCTGGAGAGACCTGAAAATGGCTGTCCACCAACGTTTACCATCCAACCTGACAGAACTGGAGAGGATCTGCAAGGAGGAATGGCAGAGGATACCCAAATCCAGATGTGAAAAACTTGTTGCATCTTTCCCAAAACGACTCATGGCTGTATTAGATCAAAAGGGTGCTTCTACTAAATACTGAGCAAAGGGTCTGAATACTTATGACCATGTGATATTTCAGTTTTTCTTTTTTAATAAATTTGCTAAAATTTCTACATTTCTGTTTTTTTCTGTCAAGATGGGGTGCTGAGTGTACATTACTGAGAAATAAAATGAACTTTTTTGATTTTTGGAAAATGGCTGCAATGAAACAAAGAGTGAAAAATTTAAAGGGGTCTGAATACTTTCCGTACCCACTGTATATGTGTGCATTGTGTGAAATAAATCATTGGCTAGACGAGCTCCTGAGTCAGCGTCCTTACTGTGGTTACCCATAGCAAGAGGCTTCTGCTACGGTGCATTTGTTATTATCCGGCTAATAACTCTGCAAGTTTTGTGATTTGAGTGATATGAGACAGCTGATCAGACCTGGAGCTGAGCTTTCTTTAGAGTGGTCGGACTGCGGTGTAGGATGAGATGAGAGATATCTGGAAGGCAATATATGCAGCCATGTACAGTGATTACAGAGCAATTTATGTTGTGATATAAGCTCATTTAGATGCTTGTTTTTTTATGTGGATCTAAATGGTTGGTTTGAGTTTCTTGAGTTGAGATGAGCCCCCTAGCTAAACAGAGGTGTGGACAGGGTGACAAAAAACTAGGACTAGTCCATGGATTTCCCATTTGTATTTTGAGGCGAAAATCGCATGCTGCCCCCAGTACCGGGGGCGTCAGTATTCCGTTTGAAAGTCAAGGAAGTCGCAGTTTGTTGTAAAACTGTTGAGGTATAAGACTGTGAAATTACATAATTACAAAGACCACAAACCTGAATGTGATGTAACTGTTTCTCTCAGTGACTGAAGCTAAAGTTACTGAAGCTAACGTCAAAAAACGTACATGGAAGAATGATATAATGAAAGGACCAAGAGTCATCAGATTAAACACATCAGGTGAGATATATTTCTGCGTAGAACATAGTTAAGTTACCTAGCTAGTAGCAACCAAGCAATAAACGTTAGCGAGCATTACCGCGTTAAAATGTTGCTATATTGTGCGGGACATGAGATGTAGTTCATAGAACTGGTTTCACACAAAACTGAACTTTACTGTTACACAACAAACTGCGACTTTCTTGACTTACTATATATTTTAAATTGACCAACATCATATGTGTAATTTAGGGCTCAATTCTAATGCGGTTAAAAGATAAGTTGCCTCTCGCCACTGACTACTACTACATGTTTTTTCCGAAATAAGGTCCCATGAGGCCGGAAGCGCAAGCGAGGGACTTAGTCTCTATAGTCAATGTTTATTGTTGGAAAGAAGCAGTTGTTTTTCCCAAACCGGGATCTTTTCTTAAATCTAACCACATAGTTTTTGTGCCTAACCCTAACCAAGTAGGCCTAATGTTGGCTTTAATTTGAAAGTCTAACTGGATGTTGCATATTAATTGCTAGCTTGACTACAGTATACCGTGTAATTTTCACACCTGGATGAGGCAAAACATGACAATGTATAACTGTATCCTCTAGTGGACAACAGGTTGAAATATGAGACACATGATGTGTCAAAATGAGAGATAATGTGTTGTTTTTCCATTTGAAAATGACAGCAGCTCTCCAAAGTTTTCCTGTTAGCAAATCACAGAGAAGAAATGGAATTTCTTATACAGTGGTACAGCAGTGCAACTGCCACAGTAGTCCACATTGGTACACAGTGCATGTTAGTGTTAGTATACAGTATAAGATGCAGTGTGTGCCGCTGTGAATCAGAGTGGACCAGTTCTGAACAGAATTAGCCCCGCTGGGGTGTCTGACCTGACGGTCAGCTTACTATGACTTCTATCATTCTGTGCCATATTTATCAGAGCTACATCTGTGTTTACAAAGCTGCCAGGGCAACTATACACATACATATACACAACAACAGGGCTGACACATCTGTATCTGTATACATTACAGAGAACATGGAAATAATTGTGTACAACTCTTCTGGAAAGAAGGAAGTAAAGTGTAGAACATTTTAAAACTGGCTTCATTTTTTGCATTTTTGATCCCTGATTGACTGACAGCAATGTCAAAATAGTATATCTCGTACTAGCAAACAAACACTTACATAATTTACAAAACTTAGCTTTCACTTCCAGTATTTTCATGGTCTGTAGATATGATAGGAATGAAAGGGAGCAGTGCTATAAGATCCCTTACAGTTCTATTAGTTCTAATTGCATCATGTGTTACTTGTATTTTCACTCCTCATACTTTTAAGTTGGTTCAGTGAGCTGCTGTCCTACCAGTTTTTATTTATTCACATTTTTAAGATTATGTGTAGTCTAACAGCCAACAAAATTATCAATGAGAATTGCATCAGGGTTATTATCCTTATCCTATACCTACTGATCTAGTAAACATGCATGTCCTGCCCATATCCCTATGTGTAGACAATTCAATATAGCCGATATTGTAAATACTTATAATTACATGTTATGTTTAAAATAAACACTGTCTACAGAGGAGGCATAGCATGAGCAGCATGTTAGCAGAGCAGCAGCTTCAGTGCTCCCTCTGTGTACACACAGGATGCATTCAGTCACGATACTGACAGTGCTCACAACAGCCGTTAAGTTGTGTTCAAACAGAAAGTGAATTTTCGCCTTGACAGGTCCTGAGAATGTTTGCCCTTAATCTGGTTTACTACAGCAGTATGAACCCAAAATTACAGATTTGGCTGTGATTTAATTACAATAAACGAATCAAAACGATGCCGATATAACTACATCATGATGCTAGGTTGGTCCGCAAGGCAGCAAACAAACATCTTCTAACATGGTTGTTTTCTGAATGGAGTTGGGATGAATCAGGACTATGCTTTGCTAACTTAAATATATTATATTATATAAAAAATTATAATATTAAAGTACAACCGAAAGCTGGAATCAAGTAAAATACACATATTTTCAGAATTTACCAGGTAGTCCCACTTCCTCGCTTACTTTTCTCCAAACAATCTCCTCTTTCGTCTGGTCTCTGTATTAGTATGAGGTAGTATCATAGAGCTCTGGGTGCCCACAGCTAGCTACAATTACGACAGTGGAGGTTGGCACTTCTGTGGCTCATTGCTTCAGGCAGGTGGAGAAGCAAGAGCGAAGATAAATTCACTGTTTAATCCCAAAAGTAAAAAATAAATAAACTGAGTTCTCCTCCCCCCGGTAAATGGCTTCGGATCAGAGCAGAAACCAGTGAGACTTTGGGTGTTTATTCCTCCTGAAGTTTCAGCTCTGCCCCCGGCTCTCCTCCAGAGCTCTCCAGCACTCAGCAGCTGTCAGTCCCTCCACTCTGCCCAGTCCACCCCACACACAACATTGCAAAGCGCGGTGATACAAAAAAGTATTTTAAACCAGCACAGATGATGAGAATTTCGAGTATTCGCTTCATCCGCGTCGTACCCAATTTGCGTCACAATGTGCAAATTATCGTCTTTGCATTGACTTTGTATGTAATGCTGTATGAAAATTTTGCTTTGCTTTCTGTGTGAATACTACATTATTCAGCCTGTCAGACATGCATGTTTCAAGAAATGGATTTTAGACTTGGTAAATATTGGTATGGCTATACAAAATGTGACTACTTATTAAGGAACAACTAAACAACAACCTGATAATGTATGTATTGTTCACTCCAACTCGATTCATTTAATATTGAGATCAGACAGGGAGGTACTAAATTAATGAATCATTAGGTAATGATGAGGAATGACCATTTTCTTCAAGTTGTTCCTGATTAATTCTGACTTAGTGCTCCAGTTTTAGTGAAAGTTTCCAAAGTGGAAAGTTAAAGAAACATAACAATCCCACATCTCCATTGTCCTGATACAAGAACAATAACATTTTTGTCAGTCCTGATACCTCCTCAGAGGCAGAAAAGATGCTGCCACAGTGGGGGGTCTCCGTAATTGGCCCGACACAAAGGATGGCGGATGGAAGAGGATTATGGGGGGTGTCAGAGGGTTCTTGCTGGCCCATTCTGTGGTGGAACAAAATTTACCAGAAAAACTGTAAAATGTTTAACTGCACACCACACTGCACACAGAGGCGCATCACTTTGTATCATAGTCAGTGACAAGCCTCTCATTTGTCTTTTCAAATGTGCATTACTTCAGTGTGTGTGTGCAAATACATTTGTGCCTCTTTGCATGCTCTAGCACCAAAAATTCACAAAGAAGTCTGATGATTAAATGTTTGCTCTTTTAAACAGATTGATGGAATCTCAAGCTGTGGGTTCTGTGTCAATTTTATCTCAGCTCTTGTCTCTTTAGGTTTTCTATGTGTTTGGACTCCCTCACACTTTATAATGGTTTATAATGGTAAAATTTTATATCAAACTTAATTCATAAGTGAAATTGCCATCTCTGGATTTGCAGTAAAATGAATCTGCTCAGATTCAATGTTACTTTTATTCATTTAGCAGACGCTTTTATCCAAAGCGACTTACAATTGGTATATATGTCAGAGGTCACATGCCTCTGGAGCAACTAGGGGTTAAGTGTCTTGCAATATGTGTGCTATTGCTGGTATGCATACGTGCACTGTCCAATATGTAATTATACATGGGCTGTCCAGTCTTGTTTCAATAAACAACACTGTTTGTTCAGCTTAAACCTACACCGACTAATGTTTTGGCCACTTGGGGGCATTAGAAACAAGATGTAAATAGGTGGTGGTGGTGGTGATGGCGCAATGGACAAGACACCTTTGGTGTAAGAGACCAGGGTTCAATCCCCTACTGTGACCCATCCACCATTGTGTCCCTGAGCAAGACACTTAATCCCTCGTGCTCCAGAGGTGTGCGACCTCTGACATGTATAGCAATTGTAAGTCGCTTTGGATAAAAGTGTCAGCTAAATGAATAAATGTAATGTAAATGTAAATACAGTACTGACACATTAACACCTTTAAAGTTGTTGAAAAACTTGCTTGCAAACTGTGATGTATTTACCCATCCAGCGTGGAGAAAAATTTGCATACATTTATATATAATCTATAATATGTAATATGTATATGCCCATGTATAACAAGTCTGATTCACTATCCCTTTAGTTTCGTTTCCTCCTGATAAAAATATACGTCTCTGTAGTTGCTAGCTGTGTTCACAAGCTAGTTGCGAACTTAGCCTGTCTGCTGATTGGTGCTGGACGGGTTGTGTATAATGGGTTTTTACGAGAGTCGAGTGATAATTCATAGTAAGTTTCTGACTTTTGGTAATATAAAAATATTGATCATAGCAGCTTTAATTTTTCTTTTGGCTGCATTGCATCCTGGTATTTTGAGTCTTGTTGGTGTGAAAAATCATGTCTCTGTAGATGATTGTTTTAATAAATACAAAAACAGATACACCAACACAGTCACTAAACACAACCTTGACAATATTTGCACTGAGTATGGAAGACATCATTTAACACACACACATACACACACACACTTGAGGCAACGCAGCATAAACTGTAATGTTACAGTGAAGTAAATGTGTTTCACAGTTCACTGCTGACAATTTAGACTCCACCAAATCCCTAACATTTTATTTCTTGGCTGTTTTTTAAGGTTCTCAGATGACCAGCAGGACTGGAAAAGCTGGCCACTTGGGCCTCATTTCTGTCCTCCAGAGAATAAATAACTCTAGCTTCAGACATCCATCCTTCCATAATCGTATTTAGAAGAGTCCGAGACATGTCCACAAGCCTTTTCCACACTATAAATCTGCTTTTACAGCTGGGATAGAACCTCTTCGTGGTTTCAACAATTTATAGTTTGTTGCATAAGCTAAGAGAATTTATCAGCAGTGTCTAGGTGTGTGTGTACACAAAACTCAAAGGTTTATGGTATGGTATACTGCTCAAGGTCTTCTGAAGTTTTTCAACATGTTGTTCAATTGTGTTGTTCAGTTGTGCAATTTCAGGAATGCATGTGAGTGATGACTGACATTAGAAATCAGTGGAAGTACTGCACAATGCACGCCAGCTTGAAGATGACTTTAAATAAAGCTACTGTGCTGAACATTGAAAGGTTTAGTCAAAAGACACTCTGAGACAAAGCAAAGTGTGCTCTCTTTAAAACAAGCACACACACACACACACACACACACAAACAAACACACACACACACACACATACATTCACACTGACAAGCATAATGGTAACACAAAATGAAAGCAGCTGTCCCATGTGAACCACAAGGACAAACCACAAAGAAAATAAAAATCACAAAGTGTTTTGTCAGTCTCTTTCACTACCTCTCCCTTTGTTTCTTACTTTTCTTCTCAGATTTTGTGACTGTCTTCTCTTACTCTTGTTACTCTTGTACCATGTGTGTCTCTTAGCTCAGCGGGTGCTGTGCTGCAGTTGCAGCAGGCTTCAGCATGAAGATGGGTAGTTTTGTCCTGATGCTCGACACCTGGGAGGCAGAGTCAAGCTGCTGGAAGTTCAACCAACAGACATACACAACAACACCCCCCCCCCACACTCCCCCCGAGTCACCGGGACAAACACAAAGACTCTGCAAAGACAAAGCCTACCTTTGACAGTTCCCCTTTTTTTCTCTCTCTCTCTCTCTTTCAAAGCCTGAGGTGTCTCTGTGGTTATTTCTTCCACCACTTTCTTTAAAGAGACACTCCTTGATGTTGTTGTTGCACCCAATAGCACCCCCGAATCCACAACATTCCACCCAGTTCACTTCACACTGGAATTGTAATTAAAATTAATAAATAAAGAAGGGCGTAGGATTTAGTAGGGATGGTAGGCACATGTCCTTGCCAGTTATAATATTCTCATAGAATATGGTGGATGATTGGTTTAATGGCAGCGCTTAAATACATGAACCACTGTTTCCACTGGATGCTAGATGTGATTGAGTGTGATTACTTATTTTCTCACACAGAGTCCTTCTCCTGTGCGTGCAAACATTGAGAATCACAGTATGATGAGCAAGTGCACTTGTTGTTGTTGTGGTAGCCCTCAATAAAAGACTGTTACCGCACGTCATCATCCTTATGTGCTTTTGTACACAACGTACTCCAATACCCAGCGACTACTGAATTACCTCTACCAATGATTTTGATCCAGAAAACAAACCACTGTTGTCTGTCAGTGTCTAGTCACTATACTATATTTGCTACACAGTTAACAGCTCTCATGCTCTACTACAAGTCCAATGCATTGTTAAGTTTTGAAAGATTATGTCCTCCCCCCTTATATGCCTCACAGTGGTTTGGTCCGCTGCCTACTTTTTCAGATCCTCAGCCTTTATTTCTAAAAATGTGGGGATCATAGGAGTTATAAACCAAAACTCTATGTAAAATTAAGCCAATATACAATATACTGACTGGTGATAACTTGAGTGGAGAAACATAACATAGCAAACATAACATAACAAATGGCAAGAAAATGGTTTGACTGCTTTAAAACTGCTATCAGATCTCAACCCAATTGAAGATCTATGGGAGATTTTGGAGTGACGTGTTAGATAGCGCTCTCTGACACCATCATCAATATTTTCGGAAGTGGTGTTCAGACTTGGCAAATCTATAGCAAGGAGCACTGAAGTGAAGACATTTTCTGTATTTTATTCTTTAATTCGCATCAATCTGTATTTACTTATATGGTCTACAGATACTGATGTATACTATGTAACAGTTGCAGCTGCCAA
>NC_060169.1:6128249-6157817 GCF_021292245.1 Micropterus dolomieu | reverse complement strand
GAAGATGGGTAGTTTTGTCCTGATGCTCGACACCTGGGAGGCAGAGTCAAGCTGCTGGAAGTTCAACCAACAGACATACACAACAACACCCCCCCCCCACACTCCCCCCGAGTCACCGGGACAAACACAAAGACTCTGCAAAGACAAAGCCTACCTTTGACAGTTCCCCTTTTTTTCTCTCTCTCTCTCTCTTTCAAAGCCTGAGGTGTCTCTGTGGTTATTTCTTCCACCACTTTCTTTAAAGAGACACTCCTTGATGTTGTTGTTGCACCCAATAGCACCCCCGAATCCACAACATTCCACCCAGTTCACTTCACACTGGAATTGTAATTAAAATTAATAAATAAAGAAGGGCGTAGGATTTAGTAGGGATGGTAGGCACATGTCCTTGCCAGTTATAATATTCTCATAGAATATGGTGGATGATTGGTTTAATGGCAGCGCTTAAATACATGAACCACTGTTTCCACTGGATGCTAGATGTGATTGAGTGTGATTACTTATTTTCTCACACAGAGTCCTTCTCCTGTGCGTGCAAACATTGAGAATCACAGTATGATGAGCAAGTGCACTTGTTGTTGTTGTGGTAGCCCTCAATAAAAGACTGTTACCGCACGTCATCATCCTTATGTGCTTTTGTACACAACGTACTCCAATACCCAGCGACTACTGAATTACCTCTACCAATGATTTTGATCCAGAAAACAAACCACTGTTGTCTGTCAGTGTCTAGTCACTATACTATATTTGCTACACAGTTAACAGCTCTCATGCTCTACTACAAGTCCAATGCATTGTTAAGTTTTGAAAGATTATGTCCTCCCCCCTTATATGCCTCACAGTGGTTTGGTCCGCTGCCTACTTTTTCAGATCCTCAGCCTTTATTTCTAAAAATGTGGGGATCATAGGAGTTATAAACCAAAACTCTATGTAAAATTAAGCCAATATACAATATACTGACTGGTGATAACTTGAGTGGAGAAACATAACATAGCAAACATAACATAACAAATGGCAAGAAAATGGTTTGACTGCTTTAAAACTGCTATCAGATCTCAACCCAATTGAAGATCTATGGGAGATTTTGGAGTGACGTGTTAGATAGCGCTCTCTGACACCATCATCAATATTTTCGGAAGTGGTGTTCAGACTTGGCAAATCTATAGCAAGGAGCACTGAAGTGAAGACATTTTCTGTATTTTATTCTTTAATTCGCATCAATCTGTATTTACTTATATGGTCTACAGATACTGATGTATACTATGTAACAGTTGCAGCTGCCAAAAACACAGCTGGGATAGAACCTTCTAGTATTTATTGGATTTCTGTGTGTGTGTGTGTGTGTGTGTGTGTGTGTGTGTGTGTGTTAATTTTCAAAGATCACTTATCACCCACAATCAGCAGCTTTGGAGGACATCCATCTACCACAGTCGATGAGCTGCTACCCTCTTCACTGACACACACACAGAGATGCACACACTGCACGCAGGTAAAGCTTGCACACCTCAGATGTGCTGATTCAAAGCTTCAGACTTTGTTCATGGACTGTCCTCAGGAGACCTCTCCTCAGGAGACTGCTTCAAACTTTACAACCTCAATATTTTGTTCATTTTGTCAATCAGTAGTTCACTCATCAACATACAGTAGGTGCAAAGATCCGAGGAAGCAACAATATTACAGATTGTTAACAAATAACAGTTTAAACCACTGTGACCTGCAGTTTGACCCACTGTGTTCGTGTTGTCATGCATTTTTTTTCCAACACAAACACTGTTTTTACTCTAAATAATTTGGTTTAGATCAGCTAAGGTACAATATTATGCGGAACTAATTACCAATAATGCCCATAGACCTAATATACTGTTCAAAATGATCAACTCCTTCCTAACTCCAGCCGCTGCTGCTACCTCTGCTCCCTCTACTGAAAACTGTGAGAAGTTTAGGAACTTTTTTATTGACAAAATTTAAAAAATTGACAACATTAGATTTCACATGATACCCTCAGACTCAGACCCCTTAGAAACCAATCATCCAGCTAGCTGCCTCCATTAGTTTCTGACTGTGCCATCTTCCGAGCTGCTGGAGGTGGTCATGCATATGAATTCAACCTACTGTCCCGTTGACATTATTCCATCACGTCTATTTAAGGAAGTCTTCATCACTATTTGCCCTCTTATTCTGGCGATAATTAACAGTTCCTTAACCAATGGCATTGCCCCCTCCAGTTTTAAACATGCAATTGTGCAACCCCTTTTAAAGAAACCCAGCCTTGACTCCAGTGATCACAACAACTATAGGCCCATCTCCAAGCTAACATTAATTTCCAAGATTTTGAAAAAATTTTTCTTTCTCCAGATCTCCGCCTACTTGAACAAATTTAACATCTGCGACAAAATTCCATTCTGGTTTTAGAGCACTTCATAGTACTGAATCTGCTGTGCTAAACGTACAAAATGACATCCTTCTCTCTGTCAACTCTGGCTCTAGTGCTATTTTAGTCCTGCTTGAGCTTAGCGCAGCCTTCAACACAATTGACCATGAGATTCTATCAAAACGCCTGGAGGAAAAAGTCGGTCTACAGGGCACGGTGTATGAAATTTATTGAAATTGTTCATCATCTCCTGCTGCCTGTAAATGCGGCATCCCTCAAGGCTCGATTTTAGGCCCTTTCTTATTTTCACTATACATGCTTCCTCTTGCTACTATTTTTGAGAAGTACAATATTTTGTATCATTGTTACACGGATGATACACAGTTCTACATACCAGTTACACCTGACAGCACTCACTCTCTGAAAAACCTCTTAAACTGTCTGACTGATCCTTCAGTTAAATGAAAATAAAACTGAGGTAATTCTATTTGGCCCTGAAAGCTCTGTCATTAGCTTAAGTAATTCACTTGGTCCCCTGACTACAAACTTGCACAATGTAGTGAAGAATTTAGGTGTTTTTATGGATACTTCTTTGAATTTTAACAAGCAAATCAGTAGTGTCGTGAAGGGCAGTTTTTATCAACTTAGAACCATAGCCAAATTGAAGCCATTTTTATCCCATAAAGACCTGGAAACAGTTATACATGCAGTTATCACCTCAATATCCTGTATATGGGGCTGACTCATTCAACACTTTCCTGATTACAAATGGTTCAAATTGCAGATTTTTATCTGGAAAAAAGAAAAGACAACACATAACTCCGGTCTCACTTGCACTGGTTACCGGTAAAATACAGAATTGATTTTAAAATTTTATTATTTGTTTTTAAAGCCCTTAATGGCTTAGCCCCACAATACATTACTGATATGCTAATTCCACATTCTGCACCTAGGTTGCTCAGGTCATCTTCACAACAACTCATCTTAGTCCCCTTCTCACACCTTACAACCAAAGGTGACCAGGCCTTTTCTGTTGCTGCCCTCAGGCTTTGGAATAGTCTTCCATCTAACATCAAGTCCTGCCCCACCATTGAGAACTTCAAATCTAATTTAAAGACCTACCTTTTTTCTCTGGCTTTTACCTGATTCGGTCCCTTATTTTATTTAGTTATTTTAATCCATTTTAATCTGATGTTGTTCTTATTTACTTCCCTTTAGCGTCTTTGAATTTTATCTCAACCAAGTTCTCCATATTCAAGTTCTCATGTTCTCATTATTCTATTTATTGTGTATTGGTACACTAGTGTTTTATTGAGTTGGATACACAGTGGTAAATACTCTTTGTTCTTTTGTCTGTTTATACTTGTATTTGTGTGTATTGTGTTCTTGGAAAGCACTGTGGTCAACTCCTGTTGTTTTTAAATGTGCTATATAAATAAAGTTGACCTGACTTGACATGTGACTAAACTGTGGATTGGTTAACATTTTTTTTTTTTTTTACTGTAAATTGTTGACCCTATACTTCCTTCTAGAAATGCTGGTCATCGCCAAATTTCAGCAATGACGTTGAGTAAATGTTATTACTTTTTGGCAGGAATGATGGACAATAACTTCATAAATAAGACTGAGAGGTTGTAGAAGAACACAGGTTTAGTATTCCTTTAAATACATCAGAGTAAGAAGCTTCAGTAACATGGTTTAGTTATTTTGTTTTTAAATGACTGCTATCACTATTCAGCTATTACAGCATAGTAGCTGAAAATTGAGCGTCTGCCCCAGATAATAAATGAATAAGACATGGTGAGGCAACATATTACGAAAGATGAGACTTGGTCCTGATGATTGACAGGGATCAGAGCATGACATAAAGATCTAATATAAAAAACATTCAACATGGAACATGAATCCAACAAAGGTTAAAATCAAGGGCAACTGGACTTGGTTGAAGATACTGGAAGACGTTTCGTCCCTCATCCAAAGGACTTCTTCAGTTCTGACTGACTGGCAGGGAAACTCAGCTATTTAACCTCAGCCCATGGAACATGAAGTTTCTTTGTGTTCTGTGATGGATTTTTTAACACGGTTGAACTTGTTTTCTGAAGCAAATTACTTCTGAAGTAGAAAAACCTTGATATCTGGATTACTCAGAACATCCTTGATAACTTGTATTTGTGTCTGCAAGTGAGTGTGTGTGCGTCCTTCTGACTGTGCTTTAGCTGTTGCATGCTGGACAATACTAATGGCATTCTTCACCCTGTATCTGAAGGTGGCCCCCCAAGCACAATTTGTCCCTAATAGCTTATTCCCCCCACGCCGTCATTCCCATGATGCTCGTCGCCTTTAGTCCCTGCGGTGTTCCCCTGTCTATGACTGCCCAGCTCCTCATTGTGATGTTGTCGCAGCAGATGGGGGCCCTTTCAGCAAATTCAGCTGGGGCTTCTGTCCACCAAGACATTAGTCATGCCCCTGGGCTACAAGGGACACAAGAGGGCTAATTGCAAACGGATCACACACACTCACTCTTGATCACATTCATGCAATCACGCACACAGAACATACATGCAGGCCATCACACACACACTCACAAACAGACATGCACGCAATATCGCACACTTAATTACCCAGACCCTCACACTAATACACTCTCACACAATGTGTCACACACACTTGCACTCTCTGTCTTTCAGAGGCCCCTCCGTCTACCCAAAGGAAGCACCTCTGGGTGAAGGGAAGGGGGTCAGTTTATTGTTTCTTCTGAAGAGCATCTGAAACAAACGCGGGACTCCACAGACAGATAATGAGTGAGGGATGGAAGGACAGAGAATGAGAATCCTCCACCTCCATTAATGTGGCTTTTCCTTTCTCTGTATTTCTCTGTACAGCTCCAGCCCCGTCCACATTGTGGGAAGTCAGCCCAGCGTGAACACATAATGGCTAATAGAGCACACACAATCCCTGATCTGGCTGCACATCAACTCTTTGGCTCCCACAATCAGCTAACTGCCTATTAATAAGCTCATCAAAGCGTGACAGGTGGTTACACTTTAGCTATACAAAATTACAGGTTCTGTCCAGGCATGTCAATAAATGACCCTCTATGAATCATGTTAGTACCAGGTGCAAATCTCAAGTCATTAACAGTTCACCTTCATTCAGTGTTCTGAATCTCCTTTTCTTTTCCTTTTTCTTCCCAAAGACAGAGGTTCATAAAGACGTCATCTGGAATCCCCACAGTTCTCCCACATTGCAGTGCTAATTTAAAAAGAATGGTGGTGTCTACACCAATATTTCCTTACAAGACAAAAACACATAAGCTACACTGAGTACAAATTAGCCATTTACAGTTATGAAAAAGGGGTTGTTTTGAATGGCTAATACTAACCATTCTAATTTAATGGTCAAAGTATGTGCAAAGGTAACTAATAAATGCAAAATACAAGCTAGCTAGCAAGCATCAACCCCGCCCAGCTGATGCAACATCAGTGTTCGCCATGATAGCAATCAAGTGGACAGACTTTCACGTTGTGAGCTGCAGACAGTTTATGGTAAAGTCTTGCAATATAAAAATGTAAAAATTATGCGTCACCAACAACTGATGAATTTATTTCTCTGTCATTGATTAATTGATGTTTTTACCATCTTATGATCTAAAAGTTAAGGTATGCCATTAGGTATGCCATTAAATTTAAGACCATGAGATGGTGGCTATGCAATGTTTATTAAAGGAAGTAAAAAATAATTTTATTACATATGAAGGGTTTAAAGAGGTGGTATTATGCTTTTTGGCTTTTCCCCTCTCCTTTATTGAGTTATATCTCTTTTTTGTGCATGTAATAGGTTTGCAAAGTGAAAAAGCCCAAAGTCCAGCCCAGAGGGAGTTCCCATCTCCCACAGAAAACACTGCTCTGAACCGCTTGAAAACAGCTCGTTTGTAGTCCAGCCGTTTCCCTTCCTTTACTGTGACGTCACAATGAAAACACGTCATAAAGCTTTCCAAGCGGCTAGGGGGGTCAGGCACGCCCTCAAACCAAGCTAGCCTGAGCGGAGGCTCTTTGATTTTAGCTAACCCCCTTTTCCACTGCACAGTACCAGCTCGACTTGGCTCGACTCACCTTTGTTTGGTTTTCCATTGTAGAAATGTTGTACCTGTACCTGTTTCAAGTACTTTTTTTTGTATCACCTCACCTCCGTCTAGGTTCCAAGCGAGTTGAGGGATACTAAAATGTAGCGTGAAAACACGACAGAGTGCTGATTGGTCAGAGAGAATATTCACTATTCACTGCATCATCATTGCGTGCGCCAGACAGAGGCCAGCAACAGAAAGTTTTATATTTTACAGTTTTCGTATGGAATTTCATCACTAAATCCACTTCTGAGAAGTTTTGAGGTGAGAAATCAGCTGTGTAGATTTCGAATATTGACAGTTTTACGAGAAGTGATGCCGGAACAAAAATGTGCTTGAATATTTTCGGAGTTGAAGAGCTCCGCAAGTGGCTGCGGGGGAAGCCTGTGCCAACCCGCAGGAGGAGCGTGTGAGGCCGGCCAGCCGCCCGCTCACAGAGCCCTCTGCTCCCGCCGTCACACAGACCGCTGCAGCAACAACGGCAGAGGAAAACACAGCAAGGCTTTCATACCACTTATCTGTCTTACATTCTGAGGAATATTGAAACGTTTAAACTTAAAAAAGAGAAAGCTGCGTGGATCGCTGGTGTGTGTGTTGCATTGAACATTACGTTGCAGCAGTTGTGTGTGGTGTTGCTTTGACGACGAGCTACGTACTATCTCTGGATACTATCTGCAATGGAAAACGGAGCAGGACCGAGTAGAGTTGCGTCTATCGATTTGCGCCATGGTAGCATTTTTCGGCAAGGCAGCATAGATCGTCAAAACACCGGCAACAGTTCAATGTTTAGTCCTAAAAGACGATGCAACTCCGACTCTGTTTGGGCCTGGAAATTCACAATCACAACCTGTAAGTATGCTTTATTGGTTGTGAATTATATTTACAATAAACACGGCAATGTAACTTCACAAACTGTTCAAGTGCGGAGTTGTTGTAAACGTTGGCTAACACAGCTAAAGCTATAATGCTAATTTTACACCCGATGTGAAAGCTACTGAGCAAACATTAAAATTTTTTGGCCAATTTTTATGTAAAATTGAGTTGAAATATGGTGATTTTTGTAGTGGTTTATGGTAAGATGTGGAACAATGATGTTGTGTGGTTGTGAGTAACTTATACCATCTGCTAGGTTACGGTCGCAGTCTGAAGCGGCTTTGATTTGGATCACACTACCTTGTTACTTACAAACCGCCCCTCTCTGCTTCTGATTGGCTAGTAGTCCTTACCTGAAAACTGTGCATGTGCAACTCTCAACAAAGATTTTGTACAAGTAAGATGCATCACTCTGTAACTCAAGCGGACACATAGGGTGAAAAGAGGAGCTGCAGCAAAGTGCAGTATGAGAAAAATATGGTGTTTTTCGAAAATTAAACCATGTAAACCTGTTCTGGTACAACCCCTTATTAAGATTTTGGCATAATACCACCTCTTTAAGATAGTGTAGCTGAAGAAAGGGACTAAGACGCAAACTTGCTGACACAACAAAGCCAGAGGTACTGCCAACCTGTGTACCAGAGCCTGTGCATGCATTTCTTAAGCAAATAATAATTTGAGCAAATGGGACAAGTGGCAGCATTAAGCAGAACTGTGATGTCATCGTCAGTCAACTTTATTATGCAAATAATCACAGATGGCAGCGAATCATATTCTCTTGAAGATGGAGATTGTTTACTCCTTTGTGTGTCATCCTGCTTGAAGTAGCAAGAAACTATGAGCTTCAGCTCCTGAAGGTGTTACAGTAGCATTTCAGCACAAATATTACACAAATATTTAAACTGTTATGTCATTACAATGACAGTACTAAAATAGAACTAAATTACTTGGAACCAGGGCACAGTGCCTCACAGGTAGTGAAAAGGACATATTGTACCCATACACTGTAGGAAAAATGTGTGTGTCACTGCTGCCATTTTTGATGGTCATGGAAGCCTGAGGTGTAAAAAGCAAGTACCATGGCGAACTATTATAGGCTTGGATATCTGTAAGTCAAGCAAACATTTAAAAAAAAACTTATTTTTAAGGTTCAATATCTCCTTAATAAATTTAAATCACAATTGTGAAAATATATATCGAGACCCAACTACGTATATAGTGTATTTAGGCTGGATTGAGGTCAGTTGAAATGTATTCTCTATGAGTTTTCTCTGAGACAGAATCTAGTGGCTGTAGAACAACTGCAAGCTTAACAAGCGTTTCTGCATTGTCTGCTGTGCTATGTTTTGAGTGTTATTGCATTGCCATGCTAAATATTACAATACTACGGAAGCCCTAAATGGCCATCCATTCAAATATTTTTTTACTCAGTTTTCCTGTGATAATGGGATAATTATCTTGTGAACTCAAGATAACAACTTGTTTTCCCATTATAATAGGATCATTTTCTCACGATCTCAAGATAATGAATGTTGTTTTCCCATGATAACAGATAATTTTCTCGTGATCTTGAAATAACAAAACAGTAGTTTGACGCGTTTCTTAATGGTAACGTTTCTTAATGGTAATGTTTCTTAATGGTATAATTTCAGTGTGGTGTTCAGTGGACTCATAGACTCAGGGCTGCGTGTTTGATTCTCACTGAAGACTAACTTTAAAAATAAATCTTTTTCATAATCGTCTTCAACAAATTTCTTAAAAAGACACAGTCTCATATGGATTATAAATCCTATGCTTTACCAACTGAACTAACCAGTGACACAGATAATTTGTCTGAAATTATCCTTAAAAAATGCACCTGCAAACCCCTCTGTTCAGCTATGGTTTGTTATCTTCATATCGCGAGAAAATTATCCCGTTATCATGGGAAAACAACAGTTGTTATCTTGAGATCACAAGACAATTAACGGAGTAAAAAAGATATTGAATAGTTGGCCGCTTAGGGCTCCCGTACAATACAGCAAATACAATCAATACGTCAGCCAGGAAGCTCGAACACTGCATTTTGAAATGAGTGAGAATGTATACATTTCTTATGGGTAGCTGCAGTAAATATA
This sequence comes from Micropterus dolomieu, assembly GCF_021292245.1. Classification (NCBI taxonomy): domain Eukaryota; kingdom Metazoa; phylum Chordata; class Actinopteri; order Centrarchiformes; family Centrarchidae; genus Micropterus; species Micropterus dolomieu. Next base: position 6,148,333 of record NC_060169.1, on the reverse strand, counting down.
CATGCTGAGTAAAAAGCATGTGAATGAAGTACAATGCATGAATGCCAAACATATGAAAATATGCTGGAATATATTGTGTTAAATAGGAAACAATGAGGTTAAAGCATGCTGGTTTAAGCCAAGGTGACTTCCAAAATCTCTGCCTTTGCCTGGGTTTGTATTCTCTCTCGCTGCCAGATGAAGAAGAAAAAGAGCAGAGGATGTCATTCACTATCTGCCAATTAAATAATGCCCTGGAGCATGCCTCACTAACACAGATAATTTGTGTATATTTAGAGATAGAAGTTCGGTGGCGGCTGCGCTGGTAGAGGCGGGTGGGCGGTTACCTGTTCTCTGGATCGGCCGACTCAGCAGCAGCGGGGGCAGCCATGATGGACAGCAGCTGATTAGGGGAAGTCCAGAGCAGGTTGGGTTTGCTCCGATGCCCCAGGCTTTGTGAAGGCAGCAAACATTTCAGCCTACAGTGCAAACACACACCCCCATTACTTATTTATTCATTCTCTCTGGATGATGTGTTGACAGCCGGGGGCTGCACAGAGCTGTGATGAACAGGATATTGTTGTTTAGAGCTGATTCTCTGACGAACTGCTCTGCAGTCCACTGGGCTTACCTCTTATGCTAAAAATTGGGCAATGAAAACTGACCTGTCAAATTGGACAGGTGTCATGTTATCACAAGACAGCGAGCTGGAATCTGTCCTTAGGCTGTGGATACAGTCCTCCCCTGTGTTCAATAATACATTTGGTAACACATTGATATCACATTTTTCTGCTTTGTATTTATATATGTATATATACAGTATATATATGTCATTTGTATGGATATTTTTGTCAGGCAAATATATGCTAGAGTATATAATGTAGGGTAATGAAATAATGGATGTTGTATCATATGGAATGATATTCTGAACAATCCCATACTTGCTATAAAGGGCTTTACAAGCTCTATAGCATACAACACCTTCTTTCCTTAGATCCTTGGTTCGAATAAGGAAAATTCTCCCCCCAAAAGACCTGGAACAAGGAAGAAAAAATACTGACTATATGGTTAACATTCTCTCTCTCAAATGTTCTTGCATTGCAGTATCTGCTTGTAGCCAATATAGCCTGATTAACATTTTTACAAAAATAGCTAAATTAAATTAGACCCCATCGTGATGACGTGGTATTTAATGGGTGTGGTGAAGCTGCAGAGGCATAGAAATCCCCCCATTGAGTCAAGACACTGGTGGTGGTGATGAAGGGATTAAGAGAATGCTGGGGATCTGAATGTGATGAGGAAAGGTCTTCTGAGCTTGAACTGGGCCTGGATCTGATGAGCAGGAGGTGAATGAGGTGGAGGAGGGCCGCAGTGATTCGTATAAATGAGAGGAGAGAACGGATTTAAAGTTTGATAGTGACTTCATGATTAGCTGTGCAGATTGTGATAAAACCTTATTGGAAAACTAAAGGAGAACACCCATGGTCAGCTGTTAGAGGGCAGGGAGAGAGGAGTGTATGAAAATGAGAGACAGTCAAGCATAAAGATAGTCTTTCTGATTGAACTTACGCTGAGCTTCATATGAATGCAATTTCTAGGAGAAAGGGTTATCACATTAAGTACATTAGATTATTATGAGTGCATTATATTTTATATACAATAAACAGTTTCCTGTTTATTTATGGTACAAACTGAATTTAGAACATTGGGTCATAAATCTTGTGTAATTATATAGCAGAATCAAGGAAAATTTTTAAAAAAAGTAAAATATCCATATGTTCCACTACATCCACAACACACACACATGCAAAATATTTGGTGAAATAGAAACAACTTCACACGTACACTACAGCAGGACTAACAGAAATTGGTTTGGGAAATATGCCGACGGAACCAAAAGGCTTTTAATGTGAGGCAGATGCAGGAATTGTTGAGCTATCATTAACAGCAAACGTCAACAACAGCAAATGATCACGATTGTTGGTGGCAGACCAGAAAAGAGAGAAGCTTATAACTAAAATATGGAAAAATATATTTACAAATATAACTTAACTAGACTTGAGGATTTGTCTGTAATAACACTGTCTCACAAGTTACTAGTTGTTATTTCATTAACAAACCCAAGATGTTAATTTTTTTTTATTTTTTTTACAGCTATTACCTTTGTTTACATCCAGCCTTCCTGGTTTCACTCTCTGAAATAATAATGTGTGAGTTGCACGCATGGAAGGGAAATATCATTGGACTAATATAACTGTATTTATAACAGCAGGGGCTTTAGGTGCAGCCACTTAAGCATATGCATTCAATCAATTATCCCAATATGCAAAAGTGCATTAAAGTGGAAATATTAAGAGGGCATTCTTTAGATGTGCAAGAAAATACATGAATGTAATTATTTGCATATTCAAAGTAAGAGCAGGAATTATATTAGGCCTATGTTGTGCATTAAATCAAGTCACTTATTCTATTAGTGTAACTCTACCACATGGGGCCAATGCAGATTATATGAACATGCACTTAATGCTAATGTGCCTCCATTTGTATGTTAGTGGTTCCTTTTGTAATGTGACAAAAGCTGAATCTATGTGTTTCACATTCATTATTGTTCAAATTAGTTTATGGTCACTGGGTTTTTAAGGTTGTTCTGTGGGTGAGAAGTTCAGAATTGTCACATGATATCATGGAATAAGAAGTCAAGCCTTCTGAGGAGAAGTGAATAAAGGGGACAGTCATACAGGGACAGGGGTCATACCACTGTGGAGTCATAAATATTAATGCAAACTTAACCTCTACTTGATCAGATTTTGAAAGCCACTTTAATCCCTTCTTCATTTCTTCATGGCAGATACTCATGTGTGAGAGCATGTTATTGATTTACAGACTTGGCACATCCTCTACAAATGGGACAAAAACAATGGTGACGATCTAAACTAGGTTGTCTTTTAATTATGACATTTTATCCTGCAAATCTTCTGGTAGTGTTATCCATTATTTTAATTACTGAGAGTGAGCAAAGCACAAACAAAGCATTAAGCTACTATAGTGATGTGGTGTGACAAAAGTATTTTAATATTTCTAATAATAGTGTATAAATTCTGACTTAAAGGGATTTTAAGCAATTCTAATTTAATACACTTATTTATAATATATATTTCCTCACAGTTAGCTACCTCTCAGTTTTGTGTGTGCTCTTAAAAAAACTCCAGTTTTCCTACACAGCCCTGGTTCTGCAAAGGGAGCACAAAGAAAGTGGCTAGGTGCGACACCCACAACATCGTTCCAACCAATCAACAAGAGTTAGCAGTAGCGCCTGTGCATACATATTGTAAGTAAGTAACATGAAGTGTTAACAACAGTGAGGTGAAAACGGGGGTTATGTACTGTAACCCGGATGGCCTCTATGAGTGTAGGCGTGGCCCTCTAAGGCTATCGCTATTGGGTTTACCCCTTCCGCGTGCCTGCACGGCACTGAGAATTTTAGTCTATGCCCACCCACAGCGTGGGCCTCTCCTACGTCCGCACCTTGTGTATATACACAACGGTGAGACCCAGCCATCTGCTTCCAAATGCCTTTTCTTCAGCACTGAGAACCAAGGTCCAGTGAGGCCTTCAACTTAGAGGGCTGCGCCTATATTCATAGAATCCGGGTAACAGTACATAACCCCGTTCTATTTCGTATAGGCTTCGCCCTCTATGGCTATCGCTATTGGGTTAGAGGCGAAGCAGGATGAGTCAACGCCTCGCTGGCCCATACGGTACCACCAAGCACAACTCACCTGCCCAGAGCCATAATGAGCCACCCAGTCACCCGCTGACCGCGGCATTGGTGTTGGTGTGCGCGCAAGCACCGATGGTGCGGCATGGGAGCCCGAGGGCCGACCCATGCGTAAATCGGGAAATTGTCTGACGTACAGACGCAGGCAGGGTCACGACAGCAACCTCATCAGCTGCGCACAAGGCAGGGCCACGTAAGCAGTGGCCGCCTCCCCACACCATCCCGTGGGAGAGGGCGCACACTCTACCAAACACTCAGTACTGAGTAAGTCAGAGAGAAAAGGGAGACATCCCGCAGGTAGAAACAGATGAAAGAGCTTGGGGACGACCAGGAGGCCGCTGTGCAGATGTCGTACACTGTCGTTCCACCGTGCAACGCCACTGAGGAGGAGAAGCCTCTCGTGGAGTGCGCTCTGATGCCATCCGGGGGAGATTCACCGGCAGACACGTAAGCCTGGGAAATGGCATTGCACAGCTAGTGAGACAGACGCTGCGCCGACAGGGGAAGTCCCTCGGACCACTCCCTGTAGTGCACAAACAGACGCTGCGAACGGCACCAGGCGGCCATGCGCGCTGCATAACAGGACAGCACTCGCACCGGGCAGAGGAGGTGGGACGTGGCGTCCTCCACCAACCCATGGGGGGGGAGGAAAAGAACCCGAGAGAGTAATGACCCGCGACCGAATGGAGTTCGTAATGCTCATACAGTTTCTATGGGGAGGGGTGTGTGAAGGGACCTCTGATCGTCAACAGAGTGTACTGCCTGTTGCTTTGAGCTTCAAGCTGCAGGTTAGCCACTTGGCTAATGGCAGCTGGCTCACACAGTGTGGGAAATGTGTGCTTGGTGTGGCTGGTTCAACTGAGACAGGCACAGACAGCATTTGTTCAACAACATCCACAAAAAGGAGCAACAAGATTTCACACAGCTTTTTTCCACCCATAGCTTACCAGTGGTCCGCTCTGAACGACAAGGGTCGGCAAGCAGCAATGAAACCGGTTGCTAAATGTCATTAGCGGCAGCTAATGTAGAGCAACGTGCACACACGGGGTCTCCCTGGTCGGCTGATCCAGGCAGACCGCATGTGAGTGTCACGTTAGCTATCCGTTAGCTCCCTGTTAGCTTACCTCGCCGCGGCAACCTAGGAGCGTCGAGGCCGGAGTCATCGGAGGTCAGAACGGGGGAAGCGAGGAGCCGCTCGGAGACCCATGAATGAGAAGGCCATCCAACTCCCACTCTTCCGTCAACAGCAGATCGAGGGCTTCATCCAGAGAGCGGGTGGACCGCCACACCTCCTCGTCCTGAGCAGCAAGCTATCCGCCCGGCGGCGCCACTCTTCAGGGGGGAGAAGGGCGCAGAACGGTCAGTGCGAACCGAGAGTGAGCGCTCGGCTGGCGTGCTCTGGTCCGAGGCACGCCTCGCACCAGGGATGGAGATCACCCAGCACGATGTAGCCCGTGTGGCAGACACCGCAGCATCTCGCCCCGTTCTGAGCGGCTTGCTGGAAGACATCGTTCTTGTTTTCCAGTTGGAAAGTATTTTGTTCTTTAGACGAATCTTCTGCTCTTTAGACAGCTCAGTGCTGAGGAAAAATGGGAGCAGATGGCTGGGTCTCACCGTTGTATGTATACAAGGTGTGGACGTAGGAGAGGCCCACGCTGTGGGTGGGCTTAAACTAAAATTCTCAGTGCTGCCAGGCGTACGGAAGGGGTAAACCCAATAGCGATAGCCATAGAGGGCGAAGCCTATACAAAATAGAACCAGAACAGAGGTTGCTCTGCATGGGGGCGGCCGACCCAGGGCTCACACTGGTAGGGGGCCCACTACATGGACTGTGAAGTCTAGCTCAGCTGATTATAGCGGATACGAACAAACAATGGTATATGACAATACGATGTACCAGGAGAATTCAGCAGCTCTTTTCAAATGAAACAGACCCAACACTCGTGGTTTCAATGGTAAACCACCACAAGAACGACAACTACCAACAAATACACTAGATTCTAAGGAGACACGTTTTAATAAACATAAATCATAAAGTAACATTTGTATTTCAAACAAATGGCAAACTTCTTCTATGATTAAGTAGCTATGAAGTAAAAATGTTTCTTTTTTGTCTGATTTAACTGTGTTTATTGTTGATATACGATCGGAAGACTGTAACGGGTATTTTATTTTGAAAATTTACCGAATTCCCTGCTGTTGTTGTGCTGCTTGACGCTGGGACGCTTCCTGGATGCATTCAGTCTATGGACACACTTCCTACCAATACATAAACTAGACTCCATGGCTTAGACTTTGGGGTCTTAGAAGAAAAGGATTTTGCTTTCTATACAATAAAATTTTGACAGTACTTTCCACAGTACTGCAAAACACATGCCACCTTATTGAGGCTAACGTGCCCACGGCCAGCAGACGCTAGACGAGTAGTAGACTAGTACTGGTCGCCATGGCAATGCACGACTATGGATTTGGTGGGTGGAGCTTCTGTGGGAGCACTGAAGGGAGGGGTGTATTTGTTTGGAAGTTGAGTTGAAATATCAACAATCTCTCTGCAGAGTTGCTTAGTGTCCATTTAATATCTACACAATTTCTTCTTAAAAGCATATGCTTCATAAGGTAGGATATTTAGTGTGTCTGTGTTTGCCAAACACTACATTAAGTTAAAGGTTCCCATGCACTGAACAGATGCTCCGAAAAAGACGCTCCCAACATAATTCTACCTAATAAATCTGTCCTGTTTCGGCTGTACCATCCTCTCAGCCTTAGTATTTCCTCTAGTTTGTGTGTTCGGGTGTATATATCTGGGCGTGGTGCTCCTAGCTCTCCTTCTGAAGCACCAATCATCGAGTCACCTGTGACTCTTCTGCACACATGAAATGCCATTCTACGATCAAAACCTGCAGTACTTAAACACCGGCTCTACACTTCATTCCTCGCCAGTTTGTTCATACACACTACTGGTACTCAAGCTACGGCCAGCAGTATTTTGGCGTTGATCATGCTGCTCTGTTCCTGATTCCTGTGTTTATTTTTCTTTATTCTGTGCCTCAGGTCTTGGTCCCGGAGAAAGAGTATTCAGTCTGCCTGCCTTGCTCACCAATTAACTATACACAGTGTGGTAGAAGGCTGGTACACAGGTTTGTTAAAAGAAAATATTTCATGGTGATTTACGTCATGCTGTTGCAGCCAAGAAGCTAAAATTATTAGGCCAAATGGTCAGTAAACTGTGTGTCAGAATAGGCTCAGGAACACACCCTATTTTGGAATCTAGCACCAGCCCAAATATGCCTTAAGTGCTGCTTACATGAAGCCACTATTTTAACACTGTCCAAATCTAGCAGCCATGTATGGGTGAAAGCTGCATCACACATGGTCCACTCGGAGCCAGAAAACAACTGATTGTGCAGACAGTCAGCCAACATTAGCCTGAACTGTCTGACTACCTGGATGATGAAGTAAAATGATAATGCAGCGCTGATCAGGCAGGGCAAGGGCGTCACTTGGTGTTGAAAAGTGGTGGGGACAAAAGGTCTGAGATTGGGGGTGTGTCTTTCATCACACCCCTAATCTCAATAGAGGTGGAAGACTGCATTCCGGAGACATTTTCTGCACCAATTTATGGTGAAAATGTCTTTATTTATATGAAGGGAAATACAAAATTCAAATGACAATTCATAAATCTAAAAATATAATGGAATATAATGCAGTAATCAGTAGCTTTTTTGTTGCTTAAGTTTCTTTCTTTCCCAATACGTGTTTCCTCTAGATTTAAATTGCATTGCATGTTTTCTTACTGTGCAAATAAACCTTTCTCAAAGCATTTTCATTTGTTAGTTAACATTTCTTGTTGCTCTTTTTCAGAAATTTTTTAACAAATGCTTCAAAAAGTGATGGGGACAAAATCAGCCATTTCAAAAAGTGGTGGGGACATATCCCCAGCGTCCCCAGTGTAAATGACAACAATGCTGCAGGGTAAAGCCCAAAGTAATATCTTTTTCTTTCCCTACCTTCACTATTTCCTCACCTCAACTGATGGAAATACTAATTAGAGTTTTATATTTCTCTGCATGGAATCAGCAGAGCTTTACCGTAGAACAATCCATGCATTCATTAGTGGTAATCTGTGTAGAAATGGCTAAAGTACACATTGTTTTCCTGCTGGGAACTTTGACTCTTCTCCTCGGGTTTGTCTCTGAAGCTGATGCACTCTCATTTTTTCTCATTACCCAGTCAGATTGTAAAAACCACTTCATGTAAAAATCATTGTAGTGCAATGATGAAAAAAGAAAAACAATGTGAGAAAATGACAGAGAGGGAGGTCAGACAGACTTCTCAGGCAGATTGGCAAGGAAATTTGAGCGAGGAATCAAATGACAGCTAGATGATAAGCATCCACATTATCTCTCACTCAAATTAAAAAGCTTACACTTACTAAAACTAAACTAAAATTAAAGAAACACCAGCATTCAGATAACACTCAACTGGACCCTTGTATTGACTAGTGGCACTCAATGCAGTGAAGTTGATATGAGTGGCAATAAAAGAGAGAGGGGATGAAGTAAGAAGGAAAGACAGAAGTATCAAACAGGGTAGGTGAATACCCCTTAAACTTCACCCAGAGACCCTCCATTGTGATGACAGGATGGCAGAAGAGCACGATGACCGACATCAGAAGGATTATTTGTCACTGCCAAATTACTGTCTCCTCACACTCACTGTAGACTGCACATGGTTTATGGTGGTGACATAATAGACTTCGCATTCAGCTGACACTTCCTGTCTGGGACAGATGGACCCACAATCAAAGTTGTTAAGAAATTATGATTAGATTGCTAGTTTAATTAATTGCAATTAATTTATAGATCAGATGGTTTTCGAATGGTCGAGTAGATGCTCCATTGAGATGATGCAATACATGTGAGGAAACTTGGTTTGGGTTAGTTTAGGGGTTACATGATCTGTAGACAAACAATAAAACATTACAATTTGTAGTCCTAAAACTTGGAAACATTTGAGTCATGGATTCCTTTTCCAGATTTCTAATGTTCATTTCCACTGTTCACACAAGCCTGAAAATGCCTCAATTATAATTTTCTGTGATATACTGACCAAAGGAGAGGTTTAAAGTTTTTCATCCCAGGTCCTATTAAAATGTGGTTTGCCGTATTTTAGGGTATGGGTGGAGGCCTGTTGAACCTGATAGTAATGAAACAGCCTCTCACTAGGTTACAAACAGCCCAACATTGGGTTTGAAGGGAAAGACTTTCCCAAATCAAGGCCTTCCATTACCTGCCATAGAAGAACTCAGATCCTTCATCATAACATCATATAAAAACACAAGCGACAGTCTTGCATTCAAAAATGTTCTGAAGTAACAGTACACACAGTGAGTGCTATCAGCACAGTACTTAAAGTGCTAAATACTTGCATCATCATCATGTGAGCAACATTTGAATTTTGTTGCTGGTTGCTGTCAAGCTATTTTTTTCTTCAGCTTATAACAGTGTATCAGATTTAACAAACTAATCATATTCATCAGACATATTTTACTTTAACAAAAGATTATTAATATACTCCTGTTTTATTATTTATTTAAATATGTATTGATTTGTCACCGGGCCGGACAGGGGGGCAGAAATGGGGATGGGGGGCAAAAATCCAGCACAAACAGAGACCACAGAGAAAGGACAACACCTGAAAGAGAACGGGGATGGGGGTTGTTGACAACAGGAAATAACGGGGGAAAACACCAATTGCAAGAAAGCAACGAAACCTGCATCAGAACGAGGAGGGGGGCTTTGGACGGGGAGAACAAACAAATAAAAAACAAAAAACAAAGAGACAACCAGCCGAACAGCAGCAATAAACAGCTGACATAAGAAAACAACTGAGGGAGAAATGAAAAGGAAAAACAGTCAAGCTAAATAAATAAACAACATGGCACAGCCATGAGAATAAGAACAATTAATTTAAATAAGTAACTTAATGTGTCAGCCAGGGACAACCTAAATTTATTTGTGTGCGTCTATATGAGTGTGTGCATAAGCCTGTTACAGAATGTAGATGGGAGGGGAGAAAAAATCGATTCCCAGATGCACTGCGACACGAACGTGAAAGACCTCGTCCCAACTAACAAACACCAAAAAATTGACCATCCAAATGCCAATGGACAACGCAATGCCGACGGAACGCAAAAAGCTGGAAGCCAAACTAGCAACAAAGCAAAAACAGCTAGCTCAGCTGCATGCCACCACCAACCCACCCACCCGTCAACGGCCAAGAAAACCAGGCACACACCAGAACAAACCGGTGCACGTCTCCGCCCTGCACACACACTGCACATCCCAACAAATAACTTCATACTTCAGTCTCAAGAGCAAAACCCACCACGACAACACCGGCCATGTTCCCCCAGGACTACCGCACAACCCTAGAGTGTGAGAGAGCTAGCAGGGGGAAGCAGCAGGAGCCCCACCCCTGCCGAAGAGGGCACCGTTGACGAAAGGAGACAATGGATCCCCAGGCCCAGGGACACACCACCCATGAGCAAAAGCCTGAGGTCCGAGACCCCCGGGTCCAGAGTGGGCTGTCACGCAAGGGAATCCACGGCGCCCCTGACGCCTCGCGGCTCCGGGGGCAGGACACAAGGCAATGAGACCCCATGACACACACCTTCAACCCCCGCCGCCTGCCTCTGTAAATGTATTGTGCTGTGTTGGATGCATGTCATGGTGTGTGAAGTGTTCTATGGTGGAGTGAAGATAAGTTGCTTGGTAACTAAGGTGCAGTTAAATTGGAGGGTAGCTGCGATGTGGGCACCCCAAAACTGTCAGATAGTGGAGCCTCCCAACATTCCCCTCCCACCACCCAAGCCCTGTGTGTCTAATGTGTAATTACAATTGAGGGGCAGCCAGTGGGGGAGTAAGAAGGCTGAAGTCGCAATAAAGCAGCCCCACCCACCGAACGCCTTGCAGCCTGCCTGCCTCCCAGAGTGCTAAGGGTGTATGTAGTGAGACTTGACCGAAGGGGATAGGTGAAAGAGGTTAGGGGGAGGCTCGAATGGTCCTCCCCACTGGGGCCACTTTCCTGACTGTCCCCAGCATTCAGCCCTGTCCCCTGCCCCCCTAGGCAAGAGGGCGCCAGGTCCCTCCAGCCCAGGGCTTGTAGCAAGAGCCCCTCGAGCACCGCCAGCACCCCAGAGCCAGCGACAACTCCGCCCAGCTGTGGACGTGTCCAGGGGGGCCCAGCCCCCCTCCCCAGCGTGCAGACCCACCCCAGACCCAGAGATCCAAAGCCCCGAATCTTACTTTGTCTATCTTATTTTACATTACTCAAAAAAGTAAGGGAACACTTAATTATTACAGTATAACATCACATAAATTAAACTCCAGGGATATCAATCTGTCCAGTTAGGAAGCATAAGCGATTGTGAAAGATATTTTTATTATCCCAGAGGGGCAAATTCTTGTACATTCAGCAGTCATCACACAACCATCAAGCATGCAATTTATACATAGGCAATAAATACATATGACATAAATAAAAAACACTAAGGTTTAAAAAGCCACAGTTAAAATAAAAATAATTAAAATAAAATGATAAAATAATCATCAATAAAATAGAACTAGAAATTGCGGTGTGAATGCTGGCTGTTGAAGGCTGGCTGTTGAAGGCTGATGCTAAACTGGATTGCTAACCTTAAACTTTGTATCATTTTGAATGATTCAAAGTTTTCAAAAATAAATTTCTGGGTTACAGCCCCAGACGGAAGAAGAAGAATAATAATGATAAAGGTTAGCAATAACAAAGGATGCGAATGCTTGAAGCATTGACACCCAATCACATTGAATTATTTAAAAAGCCAATGGCAACTGAGACAAATTAGGTTTTAAGTCTCTTTGTTCTGCATGTTGGTGTACTGGGATTTCCTAGACACAACATCCACCTGAGGCTCGAAGGTCACCTGTTTTGGTGAAAGTGACAACAGGTGCAATGGGGAGACAATAGCAAGACAACCCCCAAAAGGGGAATGGTTTGGCATGTTGTTGCGACAGACAGTTGCTCTCTCCTTACCCTTCCTGACTGATTTCCTGATTTCCTGACTAGTTTTTCATTTTGCTAGTGTCCTTGTCACTACTGGCAGCAAGAGGCGGTACCTGCAGCCCATTGAGTTTGCACAGGTAGTCCAGCTCTTCTAGCATGGCACATCCATACATGCCGTCACAAGGTTTGCTGGGTCACAAGGGGTGGTGATGGCGCATAGATAAGATGCTTGCCTTTGCCTGGGTTCGAATCCCACTGTGACACATCCACCATTGTGTCCCTGAGCAAGACACTTCACCCCTAGTTGCTCCAGAGGTGTGCGACCTCTGACATGTATAGCAATTGTAAGTCGCTTTGGATAAAAGCGTCAGCTAAATGAATAAATGTAAATGTAATGTTTCCAACCACAGTCTCAAGAGCATGAAGGAGATAGCAGGAGATTGGCTGTTGGAATGGCATTAACCCTTCAATGGGAGCAGAGTCTGCTCCTTGCGAGGAGAAACAAGAGGAGCACTGCCTGAGCCCTACAAAACTACCTCCAGTGGGCAACTGGGATGCATGTTCTGACCAAACTGTCATCCACATGCCGGTTTGGTGGTAGGTCAATGATGGTCTGGGGAGGCATATCCTTGGAGGGTCACACAGACCTACATGTTCTAGCCAACAGTAGTAGGTCCTGGGATGAATTTCTCAGAGCCATTGTCAGACCTTTGCCTGGTGCAGCTGGCCCTGGGTTCTTCCTGGTGCATGACAATATAGTCTTTTGGTTACCATTGACCATTGTTATGTCATTTCATTCTCAACAAATTATACAATGTACAGCAAAGATTTTGAACTTTTATTTTGTTCATTGAGATCTGATGTGTGATTTAGATGTTCCCTTTTTTTGAGTAGTGTATTTGTAGAAAATGTTAACACACGAATACGTCTCATTTTGCTAAAGAGCTTATTTCCTCACATTCAAAAATCCAATGTAGAATGTTTGGTATAGCTGTTAAATTTTTTTTTTTTTGAATGTCATGGAGGCTGTAGCTCAGGATACCAGCATGGTGTTTTGACATATACATGATCTTGATCTGTAGAGGGACTCTCATGCCCGGTGGGTATTCTCACATGAGTGTTACACACACACACACACACACACACACACACACACAGTTAAACACAGGAGAAATACAGTACAATCCCCACAACTGTTGCCATTGTTGCTGTCTCTTGCCGTTACCACAGCAACCAATACAGAAACACACTCGTCTAGGCTTGTGTTTGCTCTTGCACACATGTCCATACCCCTTTCCTTACATCAAACACACACACACACACAACACACACACATGCACACACAGTGGTGTTGAATGACAGTGCTCTCCTGACCTTGGCAGCACTTGGAGCTCGTCCAACCAAGAGGCTGCTGGAGGTGTTGAAGCCTGAGTGGAGCAGCGAGGTGAAGGACGGGAGACACTGTCAGCGCTGGAACTGCTCCGCTCTTCATTCTTCACCTCACATACATCCTCCAGTGGATGCACTCATCAAATTATTTTGAGTCTACATTCACCCACACACGCAAACACACACACACACACTTTCCCACTTGTTACAACTGCTTCTCCATGACTTGCTGTGACACAGCTGTTGAGGCTGCCATTTTGACTCCTAAAACAAACGTTCTCCGTCTGTGAGAGAAAGTGCCAACCACAGCTATTTCACTAAATAACACTTTACTTCCTGAGTACCAATTAAAATGCCCATCATATGCTGTGCCCTCTTTTGTGATAATGGTGTCAGGATAGGATCTTATTATTTGCCCAATATTAAATAGAGGTTTGACATAGCAGCATTCATTTATAAAGATTATGTTGTCTTATCAGCCTATTTATCTGGGACATTTTTTCTCTTAGAGATGAAAAACCTTTGGACACATTTAACCTCCAAAGTGATAGAAAAATGCTTAGCAAAATAGTATTGCATTTGTACTGCCAACAACTTTATGAGGTATTCTACAACAATTTTACTTTATTTGTTACCATTTCTAATGAACTAAATAAAATTACATAAAGGTAATACACCACAGTACATGTTTAGTATCTTTGTTTCTTGGCGATGCGGGTGTAAGCAAGGACTGTAAGTTATTTGCTGAGATCTCAAAACATAATACATGTTATTCATTTGGCAAATGTTTTTAACCAAAGACTTAACATTTGGGAAGCAATTTTGAGGTTCAGTGTCTTGCTGAAAGACTGGAGGAGGACATTTTCAGGCAATTTTCTGGGTTATTTTTATTCATTAAATCATTGTGCAAGAAGCACAGTCTTGGTCTCTAATTTATTAATGCTAAGTACTAACTTGTCAATAATCATAACCATTCATGCACAAGAATTACTGTATGTTGCAGTCTTTACTCACATATCTTCAATCATTTTTCCGGTTCTCACAAATCTATTTTTAGTTTTTAGAGGCATATGCGAGTCAAATACTAACCCCTTGCACTGCTGTTCTTCTTCTTGTTTTTTTGGTGAAGCTGTTGACTTCCCATCACTGTTACAGCTAATGTGTTACAACTATGATACTGTCACCTGCTTTACGAGAGGGGAACATAGCAAACATTTCAAAAACGCCCAGCCTTTTTTAATTTTATTTTTAGAAAGGTTGAAATTACTAGAAATTTACGGGAAAATGTTGAAGCGGGATAACAGCGGGATAGTAAAATACAAGAGAATCCCGGGAAAAACAGGAGGGTTGACAGGTGTGATTTAAAAAGCTTGTCATTTTGAGGTCAAACTCAAAGAGAGTCGCACCAGAAATGTTAGTAAGAGTCCCTCGTTGTGTGCACAACCAAGATAGGTATAGTTGAACCAGGAAGTTGTCTGTAAACAATGACAAATGTTTACAACTTACAGTTTGGGTGATACTTGTAAGGTTCACATTTGCTTTTTCTTCCAAATAAGTTTGACTAACCTGTAGGTAAAATGTATCTCAGTGTCTGACTGCTTCTATCGCGAAAACAGTGTAATGCTTTACAGAACCACATCACGCCAACGAAACTTCAGCAAGCAAGCTATAAGAAGAAGCATAAAGTATATAATGTACAATGTAAGTTCTTTACAACCTTAGTTTTCTCAGTATGGAGATCATGGTAGCCGTGGCAAAAAGACTGAAGAAGATGTTGTTAGAAGTAGCGAGGAAGAGAAAAAGAAAGGGTGACCGAGCTAGAGGCCGGACTATAGTTCTCAAGTTTATGTTAACAAACTAGATAACACACTTGGACATCGACAATGTAAGTCTCAAGCAGGGGTGGATTGCTAATCTGGCATACCGGGCAATTGCTCGGTGGACTATGGGCCCAGAGAGCACAGACAGCGGCCCATTGGTTCATTTTCTATACTGACACTGGGCTGACCCAATCTCATCTCTTACTAGCCCCAGATTTGTCACCTGCCACATGAATTTTGTTCCCATTTATATAAATAAAGACATTTCCACCATGAATTGGTGCTGAAAATGCCTCTAGAATGCTGGAAATTAAGTGTTTAATGCTCAAAATCTTTTAAATCTTTAAATTAATTGTACTTTAGTATGTGTTGTGTACTCCATGCCTCCTCTTATCACCAGGGACTTGAGTGCGAATGAGTCCACTTGCACCGGTACACTTATCCATGGCACTTACTACTCAGCTTTATAGTGGAATATTATAGTATATTTAAGAGGACTGCAATGATGGTGTATAGGTGAGGAGTGTCTGACCGATAAAAGCACACCAACCGACATTCTGTCTGTTGGACTAGTAAATAATAAGTTATTAGCTGGTTTGCTATGTCTTGTGTTGCTGCACTTGTTGATGTTCGGCTGTGTTAGCAAAGTTGGCGACAGGCTAGTTTTTGATCATAAGTAATGTAATCATAACATATGCACATGTACAGCTGTCCTTATGTTCGACAGCAATGAATTATGCTCTAAAATGTTAAGGATGCCAGTCACACACAAAAAAACCTAATCTTACATGCTGTTGCTTTAACCCACTCCATTATGTTTTCCCAAACCTAACCAGGTAGTTTTGGTGCCTAAATGTCAAACGACCTATTCTGTTTTTTGTTGGTTTTAGAACACCCATGTGCTTATTGTGTCTTCATCGTTTAATTTTGTGTTAACAAAGCTTGTGACCGCAAAACTTTCTGGAAGCCAACTCGAAATCCATCTTTAATTGTAACTGCACTTCAGCACTATGATGACATACATAATCACTCACTGTGATGGGTTTTCAACCTCAAGCACATTTCTGCAAGTTGATATATGACATATTCAGATGAACTTAAATCCATGACGAGTGTTAAGCCTAAAATGCATTTCTTTTGTCACAGTCTTTTCATTTTAGCTTTTCATTTTCTTTTTGACTGGCGACCTGTCCAGGGTGTACCCCGCCTTACGCCCGATGTCAGCTGGGATTGGCTCCAGCCCCCCGCGATCCTGTACGCAGGATAAGCGGTTGACGATGGATGAATGGATGGATTTTCTTTTTGGATATGATGTACTCTTGTGATTTATAGCAAATATTAGTACTATAAATAATGCTGTCACAGTTTTCTTTAAAGTTTCTTAAGCAGCTTCCAGTCTTTATTTAGATTTTAAAGATGTGGAAGCTGTATTTCCCCAATTCCCACTTCATATGAGGGGATGCCTTAAGGATAAGAAACCCATCTTAACAAGTTCGCTTTGGAAAACAGTCAGCAGCAATGTTAAATATTCACAATTGGAAGAAACCTTTCCCAGGAATCAAGTGTGATACTTATCACAGTTTGGGATTTAACAGCAGCCAAGCCCTGACGTTGTTAGCTTGAAGCACCTTGTAAAAGTATTTACTTTCTCCTTACCTTCTGTTTCTCAGCGTCATGAAGTTTGGAGTGAACTTTTCTCAGAGACTGACTTTGCTCTCTCCTCCTTGTTCTTTGCCTTGTTGCTCTTTGTCAGCATGTCAGAATAATGAGGGCAAGAGAAACGCAGTGTTTGGGTCTGAGCAGGGACAGCCAGCTCAGTGCCTGCATGAATATTCAATCCTGCATATGGCACTGTGCATAAGGATCTGCATTCACTTAAAGGCACTAATTAGGACACTCGATTTGAAAAGAAGTGGTTGCGGTTGCTGTCAAAGAGCCTCTTGAGCTTAGTTAGTAGTTTTTCTTCACTCAAGGGGGAACAGGGAGGGTGAGGGAGAAAGAAGGTGGATCTCCTCTGGAAGTGGATTATTTAAGTGTGGACTGACCTGTAACAAAACACTGAAGAGCTTTTATTTGGGAGGGAGAGAGAATGTCATGTCCCATCATGTCATGGATCACTGAGCTTAAAGCACTGACTCTTTCTAAAGGGTAATACTGGTGTTTTTTAAGTTAGTGTCAACGGTTCATGTTCACCTCCTCAGAGTCTGCACAGTTACAGATCAGGACTGTTTTTCCCTGTTTCAGAAAAAGCTGTTATTGGTCTTGATCGTGATGAAAAATAACACCCACAGGGCAAGATGATATGTCACAGTAAACAAATATTTCGGTTTTATTTGTTCTTCATACGTATTTTCATTACAGACTAAGGACAAAAAAATAGAACATATTACAATATAATGTAATCCAAACACAATACACCAAATTGGGGACTGAGAATAGATTTAAATCAACAAAATAGAGTCAGTATAAGCTTCACAAGGGCCATTTATTTATGGGATTTTGTTGTATTACCAGACAGTTGCTGCTGTTTTTTCCAGCCTCTGTACATCCGCCATACATAACGCCTAAAATCACACAATGGGGCAGCACTATGCCAGCGTTCCAGAAGACATAGAGTCTAGTGTGGCGAATAACATACGCATCAGGCAGCGACATTGCTTTCTAACCAATAATATTGGCGGATGAGTGTTGAGGTGCTTTGGCTAGCCATGCACATTTGTGCCACTCTGCAAGTGCAAGCAAAGTTGCTGTGCATCGTAAACAGCATGATGTGACTGCTGCTAGCAGCTGTTTGTTTGATAACATGCCATCACAGGTGGCACACCCCTGTCCTTGTTCAGAATGCAGCTCCTAGATTATCGATTGGTACCAGGAAGAGGGGTCATATCTCCCCAATATTGGCTGCTCTTCACTGGTTACCAGTAAAATATTGAGTCGATTATAAGGTGCTGTTAACTGTTTTTACACTACGGACTGGCTCATTCCTATATTTCTCTTAAGGTTTAATCACTCTTCAAGACCCCCCAGATCATTAAACCAATCCCTTTTAGCCATCCCACAGTCTCGTATGAAAACAAAGGGTGGCCCCAAGACTGTAGAATAAACTTCCCTTGGTTATCAGATTGTACCCACCACAGAAACTTTTAAGTATCGTCCTAAAATGTATTTTTATTCTTTAACGTTTGAGTCTGTTTAGGGACACTTGTGCTTAATCTGTGTTATTTTTAACTATCTTGTTTTTCTATCTTTTTGTTGTTATAAATTGATTGGCCTGTTTATATTTATTATTTACATTTATCTGACACTTTTATCCAACGCGACTTACAAAGGTCACACACCTCTGGAGCAACTAGGGGTTAAGTGTCTTGCTCAGGGACACAATGGTGGACGTCTCACAGTGGGAATCAAACCCAGGTCTCCCACACCAAAGGCAATCATCTTATCTATGCGCCATCACCACCCCACATTATTTATTGTATATCTTTGTTCAGCACTTTGGTCAACTCTGGTTGTTTTTAAATGTGCTATATAAATAAAACTGACTTGACTTTAAAAGAGATCCCTACCCATCATTCACTTGTTTTACATGATTGCTTGACCCAATTGAGTTCAGTCTGCTACAATCATGTATTGTAAATTCTTGACCACATCCTGACTCTGAGGTTGCCTCTTCAGCAGGAGCCAAGCTGTCATGTCCAGCACTCAGGATGAGTTAAAGTTTTGTCCCGCAGTAAATATCTGGCAACCCACTAAGTGGCTATTTGGTGGTTTGAGGCTATCTTTTCCCTGGCAGGCATATCTCTTTCCTACTGATATATGGGTAGACTCTCCATGTCATCTTTCATCAGACTTACTTCTGTTGAGGACAGCAAGGACAACCAAGACGTTTTTTGAGTTATCCAAGAAGCCCCCTTGAGTCCAAAACTATAGTTGGTCCCAAAAAAAATTCCTCTCTCACTAAATGCCTGTTTTCTGTGTAGATAGTGTACTGTAGACTATTACTTGAGACGGGTCCCTTTGCTGCAATGCAAGATTTACTGTAAATAATATTATTCGAATAGATATTAATTTTATTCCTTGCATTTTATCAGCCCCAGTGCCACTGCGCTTTATTCTGGATTTGTTGTACCTAAATAAAAGGTTTGTCACAGCTGAATCAGATGATTGTGAGAGTCATTCTTTTTTTCCATTATTGCTAAAGTAGGCTAGTTGCCTTTACATCTAAAGGTCTTTGAGGGTGAACTGAAAAATGCTAATTTGTTCATCTTAACTGTGGACTGTTCATTCGTTGTAGACATTGACAATGAACTTCAGGATGTAGCTGTTCATAAATACTGTAGAGTATGTAGCCTAAGGAACAGTCCTTGTCTTATAGCAGACGTCATCACAACAATTGCCCCCCCTGAGAGATTTTGCAGGAGCTGCCACTGTAGTAACCTATACCAGTGAACCAGCATCATTGATTAGAAACATCTGTGCCTTTCCTAGTGTGACAAGTCAAAATATCTGCTGTGAAAAGTCTCAAAGACTAAAAGATGGTGGTCATTTGTTTGAATGAAAATTGCTCACCCAGTGCAAAAGCCAAAAAAGTTTATATTTTCTAGGCTCTGGGAACTTGTGCAAATACATACAACCTCATATATCTATCAAGCTCCTCTCCTGTGGAACCAGGTTCCAGTTTGGGTTCAGGAGGCAGACACCATCTCCACATTTAAGAGTAGGCTTAAGACTTTCCTCTTTGATAAAGCTTATAGTTAGGGCTGGCTCAGGTGAGTCCTGAACCATCCCTTAGTTATGCTGCTATAGGCCTAGACTGCCGGGGGATTTCCCATGATGCACTGAGCTCCTCTCTCCTCTACTTTCTCTCCCTCTGTATGCAACCTCATCCCATTATTGCATGTTACTAACACAACTTCTCCCCTTTCTGGTAGTCTTGTGCTTTCTCGTCCCTCTCCTCTCTCCTCCTATCACTTCCTGCAGGTTTTCTGGCTCTGGAGCTGTGGAGTCTGGATCTGTGGCTGCGGGTCGCCTGCTGCCCCCGTGTTCCTGCTCGACACCCTCTGCTGCAATGACTA
>NC_060169.1:6103348-6128149 GCF_021292245.1 Micropterus dolomieu | reverse complement strand
ATAGTTAGGGCTGGCTCAGGTGAGTCCTGAACCATCCCTTAGTTATGCTGCTATAGGCCTAGACTGCCGGGGGATTTCCCATGATGCACTGAGCTCCTCTCTCCTCTACTTTCTCTCCCTCTGTATGCAACCTCATCCCATTATTGCATGTTACTAACACAACTTCTCCCCTTTCTGGTAGTCTTGTGCTTTCTCGTCCCTCTCCTCTCTCCTCCTATCACTTCCTGCAGGTTTTCTGGCTCTGGAGCTGTGGAGTCTGGATCTGTGGCTGCGGGTCGCCTGCTGCCCCCGTGTTCCTGCTCGACACCCTCTGCTGCAATGACTATTGTTGCTAGTCTTATTGTTATTATTGTTATTATAATCATTAACATTACGGTGGTTACCATTAACACTATTATACATATCTGTACCATTTTTCATTTAGTTTATAGCAACATTACCTTTACTGTCTGTACCTCTGTGTGTATATTGTGTAGGCTGCCTCTCTCTCTCTCTCTCTCCTGCCCTCTCTCTCTCTCTCTCTCTCTCACCCCAACCGGTCGAGGCAGATGGCCGCCCACCCTGAGCCATGGTTCTGCTCGAGGTTTCTGCCTCTTAAAAGGAAGTTTTTCCTTGCCTCTGTCGCCTAGTGCTTGCTCTTGGTGGGAACTGTTGGGCTTCTGTAAATATCATCACAGAGTACGGTCTAGACCTGTTCTTTTATGAAAAGCGCTGTGAGATAACTGTTGTTGTGATTTGGCGCTATATAAATAAAATTGAATTGAATTGAATTGAATTGAATATACATATAAACATAAATATAAATGTGAAATACAAATTGTAATAGATGACCTTGTTTGCAGTTTGAGGTGTACTTTTAAAAGTTTACCAGACAGTGCTTTTGTAATTACAGTGTACAGAGAAAATGCTTTTTGGACCACAGGGGATTTTTCTGTTGCAGTACCAACAGTGGCCACTGAAACAAACTGGAAGCAAGGCTCACCTGGTCTTTGAACACCTAAAAACAGGGTGTAGTTCTATTAATGTTATTAGTTACATCTGTGATTGACAAATAAAAATGTCTGCACACTTCTCCGAGGCTTTTAGCATTGTATGGCCTTCTCTTTGAAGGTGCATCCTGGGCTGTAACAAGTTTCAGGCTTTTTTTAATCAAAATGTTAAAAACTGTCCCTCTGTGGGATATAAACATAAACTATGATGTGGTGCCACTTTGCTCTGTGGATGGTCTTTTGCCTTTTAAACACATCTTAAGAGAAAATAACAACTCTGTCCAACAGAAATGACCTGTGCTGCAGAGAGTCCCACCATAGAATATGTATTTGTGACGTTTTCTGTTGTAGACAGCAGAACCGGCCACATTGTGAATGACTGTTACGGACAAAAAACAACCAGCGCCAAAAGAAATATAGGTGGTCATTTATACAGGCCAGAGTATGTTAAACCCGGAAATTAAGAAATTTCAAGGAGATTCCAAGCTTTAGCATGAAACACAAGCTTGCAGTCAAAAAGACCTAACCAGTAGAAACAGGTCACTATGCTGAAGTAAATTTCAGCATAGACTGTTAATTTTTGTTTTCATCTATTGTAGACAGCAGCACAAAGAATTCTTGAATGTGTGTGACAAACTGGGCGTGGCATCTTAAAATATTTTGTATTTTATGTAGCCAAATGTATGTAATGGAAACTAACTCTGATTCCTGTACTCATCATTGTACACTGTATGAACTGGTAGGCTGGCCGTCACTAAGTCTACGTAGACAACTTAATTTGCAAATTTTCTATACAAGGCCATGTTGGGTAAACTGCCGGCATATTTATGTAATCTCCTCAAGCAGAATTAGAGCAGTTTTCATCTCCGTTCCACCAGGTGGCTCTCTTACCAGGTTCCAAGGGTTTTTACTGAGCTTGGAAAAAAAGCCTTCTCTTACTTCGCTCCATGGTCTTGGAATAACTTGCAAAACTTGCTACATCTAAATGATCTAGTCCCATTAAATGAATTTAAGGCCTTGTTAAAATGCCATGTAACTCAAAAATGTAACTGCCACATGTGACTTGTTCCTTTCCTTTATATGTGATGCCTGTTTGTTTTGACTATGCTATATTTCTATTTAAATTGTAACTGGTGTGCCGTCTTGGCCAGGTCTCCCTCGGAAAAGAGATTTCGATCTCAAGGGACTTCCTGGTTAAATAAAGGTTAAATAAATAAAAAAATGTGTATAATGAGGTATAAAATTATGTCATTCTTTCTATTTAAATGGTTGCTAAAAATATCAAAAGTAGCATAGTTTCCAGCCAGGTAGCTAAGCTAAAATATACATCGTTTTGTTTGACTCATACAAAAGTTGTAGCTGTATATGATGTAAAAGTGTCTCTGTACTCTCAGCCTGTATTCTCAGTATGTTCTGAACACAAAAATGGCCAAATACATAGTTTCTGTCGGCTGTCAAGACAAACTTTAACTTTAGCAGTAAACAGAAGCTGTATATTTAGCCATTCTTTGACTAAATACTTTTTGGTGTTTGCAATATTGTGAACATAAAGATGGTCAGAAGAGACACTGAAACTGCTGCAGGAGGGTTTTTTGGAAATGTTGATTATGTTTTCCTTGTGAAACTATCACAACTGGAGTTCTACTATATAATTTTACCATCCTCCATAAACGAAGCAAACTTTTCAGACACTTTAGGCTTCATTAGTTAACTGTTTCATATGAAAAGAAAGTGAATAGCACCCTTTTTTTGTACTTAAATGGCTCCTAAAAGTAGATAGTGTAGCTTAGCTGCCGCCCACCTAGCAGAACTAAAACATTCTTTGATAGTATTGTCCGATTTTGTGGTTCCATTTTTAAGTTGGTGTGTATTGTTATTGTACATGATTGCATTTTTCTCCCAGCTAGTCTGTATTCTGAGTTTGTTCCAAACACTCATGTTTTTACCACTGAATGTGGCTAAATACACCATTTCTAATCCAATTAGCTATGTATTAAATAGTTTTGGTGTTTGCAACAAATTGACTGTACTGACAGAGTTAAGCAAAGAAGCTGATTAAGTTGCAATGTTGGTTTTACAGTTTTCAATGGAAATTTTTAATTCTCCTGCGAAACAGTTTGTTCTGCTATGAATCCAAGCTGTCGTCCTCAACAAAAAGCAAGCTACAAAATTTTCAGAGCCACCTTTCAAGCGTATAGGATGTTAGTCTTGTATAATGTCAGTATCATACATTTCTTGGTTTATCACCAAGGTCTTGTACATTTTCTAAATCAGAGTGTAAATACAACCAGTGGGTGAGCAGTTTTGCTCCAGCAGTGGATTTCCTACTACAAAAAAATGTTTAAACAATGCTGAGAATCCAAATACATGTGCAAAATTAGTAATCCAAGTAAACAAAGGTATGACTGTCCTGCTTACCGGAACGAGGGACCCGCTGAGAAATGCTATACCATTTACTTGAGGCATTTGATTTAGGCTGATGATCAACACGTCCATATGGGGACTTAATGGATTCGCTTATAATCTAGCAAGCTTACAATTCAAAACAAAGAGGCTCTCAGTTGGAAAGCCTTCACTATGCTTATGTAATGTGAGTGCTGTTGATACAAAAACCTTCTCTGTGACTGGATACTAATGATATCTGAGCCTTGGGCTTAATACAGTATGACTAGTTCTGCATTTGGAGCCTGGAGCATGATGAATTGACTCCTCTCTTACACAGAGAGGGATATAGAGAAAGAGAGAAAGAGAGAGAGAGCGAGGCTTAGCACTGGAATAGTACAAAACTGCTTTTAGGCTTATTACACTGATCTTGGACTTCAACACTTTGCAGTTTTGTTCCCTTAATTTGTTCCCCAAAAGTGGTCAAATTGGAAATATGGTTGCAGATTATGCAGTGTTACAAGTCAAAAACAAAACATCAACCTCAGTGGGGCTCCAAATAATGATTATATTCATTTTCAATTAATCTAACAATTACTGCCTTGATTAAAAGATGGTCTATAAAACATAAGAACATTACACAAAAAAGAAATGCCCATCTCATTTCTCCAGACCCAGTTCGATGTCTTGTCTAACAGCCCAAAATCCAAAGATATTCAGTTACAATTATGTAAAACAGACAAAGGCAGACATTCTGGCATATGAAAAACTGGAAGCAAGAGAGTGTTTGAAATATTACTATAACACTTAATTGATTATCAAGTTAGTTTGCCGATTAATTTTCTGTCAATCAACTAGTCAGTTTATCCACTACTTGTTTCAGCTCTAAGCATCAATAAATCAAACTTTCCTCTTATACATACAAAGCATACAAAGCATGTCGAGCTTCACAACATTTCCAAATGTTGTGAAGCTCGACATGCTTTTCTTTTTCCTGAAGGCGTCTTCTGAAACAGAATTGATTCCCATACAATATATCTCCTCAAACATCTAATATATGTTTACCTATACAATATTTATATAATATTTATTTTACCTTGACAATATTCTATTCTAATATATAATAATATTCTACTTTATTTGCTTTAACTAATGATAATAATAACATTATATTTATATATATATAATGTTATTATTATTATCATATTGTGTGGAGTGAGGGTCTTTGAAAATGAAATGTCAAATTAAGTTGTTATGCATTTTTTGGGGGAGATTTTCCTCCGGTCTGGGTTCTGTTGTTGATGATTGCACATGTAAAGCTCATTTAGGCACTGCGATACTGGGCCATACAAAATACAGTAAACGTCCACTTACAGATACTTGTAGATGCATATTTTACCAGGATGGATTTATATATTTCATAATAGACTGTAAATCCTTTCCCCACTCAGAGCTACAAAACCACCAGCTGCACATGAGCTGTAACTCAAACCATCTATTCACAGACAAGACTTTATAAGGCACTGTTATCCTAAAAGCGAAATGTTTGGACCTAAAAGAGCCTCACAGAAATCTGTTTATCAGTGGAGTGCTGCACTGACACTGTTTACTGAAAACCACAGCAGCACTGAGCAGCTTATGGAAAACAAATCCCTCTGAAGGTTAAAAACGAACGTGTGGAACCAGGATAGAAGATGTTCTGAATATTTCCAGCCTCACTTTGGCTTCTCTCAATCTCAAAATATGTTATTTCTTTTATTCCTTTGCCAAATCTCTGTATCAGTTTATGTTTCTCCTCCTCTTCTGACTTTGGATACCCTTCTTTCCCCCAGTGTGCTTCATCTCCTTGGAGGTGGGGCCGATCCTCTGGTAAAGCCGGCTCGAGCTGCGTTGTTGACAGAATCAGGATGTCTCCTCCCAGAGGGATGCTGGAGTGTCAGGCTGTTACAGAGACTAAGGAGGACTGTGTATCTTGCATTAACAATCCTTTGCATGCACTCATTCATACACACAATTGTCCCATATGCTCATCATTATTCATCACCAGTCATCTGCATTTCCTCATAGGCTGTCAGGAGACAAAAAAAGAGAGAAAGAAAGAAAAATTAGGTGAACAGAGAGAACAAGGAGGAATGAACAAAGGCTATCTTTCAAGTTTTAAAGTCACAGGGATTTTGATGGTTTCATGCTTCTGTGATTCATATACTGTCGCAAGATAAAGTAGATGTACCCTTTGGTATTACCTGGATTCCTGCATAAATTGGTCATAAAATGTGATCCGATCTTCATCTAAGTCACAACAACAGACAAACATGGTCTGCTTAAATTGATACCGCACAAACAATTATTATTATTTTTTTGTTTTTTTGAACACAGCATGTAAACATGCACAGTGCAGGGTGGTGCCGATTGAACCAGCATGTTAAGGCAGAGCACAACACAGTAATGGCACAATGTTCCAGCTGTCACAAATCTGGATTCTTCAAAATAATTAAATTCTATGAAGTAAAAGGAATGTGATTTTGAAATAGAAGGAAATCAAATGGAAGTTGTGTTTTTGGCATTTGTAAGCATAGCACTAAAGAATGCAAGTTCATCTGTCTTTGTTCCAGAGTGATCTGTTGCCATAAAGGTTCATACAGACATTCATGGTGCCAAGAAGATGAATCCTAAGGACATTGGTGATGCCCTGCCTTTCCTCTTGCACCACCAACAGGTCAAGGGTTTCACATATCCTGTGACATATCTCAACATCTATAAGATGGACTGGCTCAAAATCTGAAACAGACATCCAAGTTTGCAGGTCTGGAAACTGTTTACAGAGGTGGTTATCTTTATAGTTATAATGGAATGTGTAGTTTGTTGCTGTTGAGTTGTATTACGCTACACTGAAAGATGTTTCTAATATGTACTCTACCCTCACTGATATAAATGTGGAGCGCAATATTAGCTTAATGCACCTAATAAAGTGATAACTGAGTGTAGGTGTGTTATGATATGGAGAATTAGCAAACATGAACAAAAATACTTTATTTATTTCACATTACTTTAGTCGATTACAAGGACTGTAATGTCTCTTTTGATCTCTTTTAGACTGAATTTAAAGTGTTTGCGATTAAATCAATACACATTACATGTCACAGTAAATGTGTCAAACTGATATACATGCTATATGAAACAGAATGGTTTAAATATATCGTTAACATTGACAGTTGCTTTGGTTATGTATTGATCTATCACAGTGTTCCCACAAAAAAGTGAAGATCCTCTGATAAAAAATGCAATCAGTCAATCCTCTCATCCTCAGTATCATCAGGAGACTCTTTCTGGCGGTTCTCCATCGACAGAGAATTATAAACTGGACTCCTAGTTTTGGAAGACGGTCATTCGCGGTCAAAAATATTGATCCAATTACTCTGATTCACTTAAATGGAGAAGGGAGAGCCAAAACAAAAATTATAACCCAGCCTCTAATAGCCCAGAGGAAATGTAGCTCATATGTTTATCTCTGTTCCAATCACTGGCCAAGCAAACTCAAACTGAACAGAGAAGAAAAAGCCCGGCACTCTGTTCTCCTGCGCCCAGTACTTAGTACCTAAGCATTTGATTAAAAAAATAAGTAACTTCCAAGAACCACACGGTACAGACAAAAAATGGAAACAGCCCTCTTGTTGGTTCAGCAGCACAATTTGTGTGTTTATAGTTGAAACTGTTGATTTCTTTATGCGCAGAAAAATGTGTTTTCATAGCGAAAAAGGGCAGAGGAAGAAAATTTCCAGCACATAATAAGTGGATTTGTGATATAGCGAGACGCACAACACAATGAAACATTGTCCTGAGATAACCCACCCTTCCCTCCCTCTGAAGCCGTTCTCTTATCCTTCAGCATGCCTTCGATCCGCATTCACTCCTCCCTCTGCACACTGACACTTTCATCCCTCTCTCATATGATTTCCTTTAATGTTGCAGCCTACATCAGTTGGTGTGTGTGTGTGTGTGTGTGTGTGTGTGTGTGTGTGTGTGTGTGTGTGTGTGTGTGCACATGTACTGTATGAATATGAACATGTGTTTACCAAACTGTATGTAATATTAGACTTATAGATCCAATCAGGACACATCTGCAAAGCATTAGAGTTTAATAATCCAAGCAAACGGCACAAAATCAGTACAGTGAAGGAAATCAAGCAAAACAAAGGTGGATATTACATCCTTTCAGCCTGTTTAGGAATAGTTAAACATATAGTGTTTATATGCAATAGCTTATTAACTAGTGGTGCTGTGACTGGCCCCACTGAGGAGGATATATCTTTACCACATTGTCACTCGTAGGTTCATTGCTGCCTGGGATGATGGAAGCTAATGAAGTGTCGCAGTGCTGCGTTACTGGAGAAGCAGCTGAGAAGCTGTGGGAGTTATGGGGATAAAAAAAAAAAAACAGGTGAACAAGAATAAAAAAGTAAAGTGTAACAGGAAACGTGGGAGGTAGAAAGTTTGACAGAGATACAGGCTCTTCTCTGCCTCGTTGTTGCAGACGAGCCACCAAACCTCGAGCGGAAATGTCAAGTCCGCAGCACTCAACTCCAAAATGAGTATTAAGTTCAGCATCTTTGCAGTGTTCTTGCATTGCTTCCATACAACTGATGACACAACTTACTAATTGCAAAAGCCAATAAAAGAAAGAAAGAAAAGAAAGATATACTAGGCTGTTGAAACACATAATTCAACTTTAAAACGATAAGACTATAACATTTTAACTTTTTTTGGTCACTTGGGGCAAAAAATCTCTGACATAGTATTACAGTTAATTAGTATCCACACTTTCCAACACATTCTCATCTAAGGGCGTCAAATACCAACGCTCTGAGAAAGCCTGACAAAGCGTCCATATTTGACGCACAAGGTATTTTTCAGTATGAAACGCCTTTAGATTTAGGAAAATATCATGGTTTTGGTTCGGCTTCGGCTCCAAAGCCTCTGTATTTGACGCCCTGAGATGAGACCAGACTCCACTTTATGCTCTGTCTCTGGTCTCAAATAACTCCTGAGAAGATATCTGGCATTTTAGCTGCTAGCTTAGCCCGCTAGTTTAGCTTAATTTTGTCAGTATAGTGGGCAGGTGGGCGACAAGTAGGTTTATCAGAGCTTTTTTCTGGGCTACTGCTGGAAACAAGGCGGATGAAAGCAGGAATTTGGTAAACAAGCAACAAAAAAGACATAAAAAATAGTAAGCCATCTATATTGAAAAGGAAATAAATTCAGAGGAAGAGTTGAGTACTGATGAGGGAAGGTGTACCTGTGAGAGAAAGAAAGAGACAGACAAAACTAAACCTGTAGTATTTGAAATTAAAGTGACCTAGAAGTAAATTTCAAATGTCAAAATGTCAAAAATTAAGAAGCAGACCTTATGTGAATGTGAATGTAATTATTTCACCCTTATGTTGAATGTTGGAGTATCCTGTCTAACTTCTGTGTAAGCGTTTCAGAGAAGGTGTCCGGATTCTGAAATCAATTGATCATCAAGGTTAATCTCTGGGTACACTTATTACTCTTCAATAATTAGCAGTGAACTGGAGGCTGACTGTGTGTGGTGGTCAGGTTGGTTCGGTGCATATTTTCAGTTCTTTTCAGGAGACCATTTCAGGTCAGTTTTTTCACTGAGATAAAATTCACTTCAGGTTCAGGTTCAAAAACCTTCTGCCAGTCAAACTAAAACTCTCGCTCACTCTAAACTCTGGTCTCCTGTTCAGAAAGACGCCATCATTACAGTGAAAACAAAACAAATCTGATTTCATCTTATCTTACAAATTATAACTGCACACCAATCCATCAGTAAAAATTATATACACAGCAAATATAGGCTACAGTTTGTTAAAATGTTGATGTTTACAAAAGTAGCACTAAACACAAAGAACAGCAGATACTGATGGGAATGTCATTTTTTATGCAGGTGTTTAGTCCTAAACTAATGTATTGGAGAAATGAAACCTTAACCTGATGGTGGTCCTAGATGAAAAGGATCATCAAAGTTATTACAGTTCTTCTTGAGTGGAACATGAGGATCTGTGCCAAATTTCATGACAATCCATCCAATAGTTTTGTTAAGATATCTGACTCCACAAAAACCACAAACGGAGTCACGGAAAACTCAGGTGATCACCAAAATCAATAGGATACATCCAGTAGATGGTTTGATATTTCACTTGATGACCTGTTGGTGGTCTGTGCTATAGGTGTCACTTACACTGGGGACACTGGGGACATGTCTTTTTGAAATGGCTGATTTTGTCCCCACCACTTTTTAAAAGCTTAATTTGTTAAAAAGAAAAAAAAGGTTCTGAAATATAGCTTGCAGTTAAATAACAAATGAAAATGCATTCAGAAAGGTTTATTTGCACATTTGAAAACATGCAGTGCAATTAAAATATTTAAGAAACAAATGTGCATTGTCCAAAAACGTAACTTAAGCAAAAAAAACAAGATACTAATTATAAAATGACCCCAAAACATGCATGTACAAATCAGTAACTTTAACAACTTCTTGACATGGTTTCCTTTTGGCCAAATTTTCAGTTCTCTCTCTTTGAACATGACAAAAGAGTAGGGAAGACTAAATCATGCATACATAAGCAGGGATGATATTACATGAGAAATGTTGATCTGCAGGAGAAACAGATCTAAAAGCAACACAGAACGCCTGAGAGCTGCTCTGTATTATATTCTATTATATTTATATATTTTGAAATGTCATGTGCTACCTGAATTTTGTTGTTTCCTTTTACAAAAATAAAAACATTTCCACCTTAAATTGATGCAGAAGCTTTCACCAGAATGCCGGAAATGAAGCGTTCCTGGGGGAGGTCCCCCCAAGACCCCCAGCTCTTTTTTTTTTGCTCGTTCTCATGAACTTAATATCACATATTGTGATGGCTCACAAGCTTTTCACACCCCTAATCTAAGCCCCTATGTCCCCTCCACTTTTCAGTACAAAGTGACACCCTTGATCAGTGGACATTTAATGGCAATCCATCCAATAGTTGTTAAAAATCTTTAGTCTGGACCAACGTGGTGGACTGACCGACCGTGGTGCAAGTATGGCTAAAAGTGAAGAGAATAATAAGACTTGCATGATTATGCTGCAAATACTGATTTACACCATTTTAATTTTATTAATTAATCTTTATTAGATTTAAAAATCAGATTCTAAATAAACACATACATACTTACTATATAAGTTTTTGGATAAACTCATGAACGCTGTGTTACATATATGTGATGTTTTAGCTAATTTACAAAACAATGACACAACAGAACTGCTAAAAAAGACTTGATTTTATTTTCGGATGATAACTAACAGCAGCAGCAGCAGAGGTTGTAAATCTAACAAAAGAAATGTTTTTTTAAACACACACAAAAATTGCTTAATTGTTTTTTGTACATCTGAATGAAGATCAGTTAGTGTTCTGTTTTCTCGATTTTGGTTCTTTTTGATTACTGAGAGAGTGATTAGTGAGCTGGAGTGGTTTTCAGTCCAATCAAACATTGATCAATTCACTGAAAATGTCGAAGGCTGTGGGTGGCCTTACTGGAAAACAGCAGCACTGGTATGTAACCACGGAAAACATCAATCACACCTCTTTCCCCTTGTTGTTATCAAGACAAATTGCTGCACTTATGTGATTGAAATATATCAACACATTTTACTAAACATCTCCCTTGTGCACTTCTCAGCTGCACTCCCTCATTCACCACATCAATCACACCACTCTGTGTTTCTTTACCCCACCCACCATCATCGTCGTCACCATCAGCAATCTTTCGCCCTGTTTCTTTCCTCCATCCGTCCGTCTGCACACAGCAGTCTTTCTAAGCTAAAATCAATACAATATGGAGTGTGGCCATTTGCCTCTCAGCTGCTGTCAATCGAAGTGATTGTCACACACAAAGAAATGAAGAGTTAGGCCTCACAATACCTGCAAAAGATTTATCCTCTCTCAGCCATGAGTAAATATTTGGCATTTTGATGTATTTAATACCAGTATAAAATAAAGATAATACATTTCCATTGCAAAAACAAATAAGTTATTATACAGGATGTAGTAGGTGCTATATACCCCTGGAATAAATATTCCAGGGGTATCAAAAGGTTCAAAAGCACATTGTGTGCCACAAATGGAAACAAGTAAACAGGACTCTGGTGTACTCTGAAGCACAAGTTTAGAACAGGCAGCATCTCGATCACCGATATAATAAACAGCATGACATTAACAACCTGCTGTGTGTCTTGTGTTTGCTTTTAAAAAAACACGTTATTTTCTAGGACTCAAATGTAATTGTAGACGTTTAAATGTCACATAATGATGGTGATTACATGAGAGGCACAAACTATGGCTTTATGTGCTCCATGTACTGTTCTCCTAGTGTAATGTGATGTCTAGCTGTAATTTTGATGGTCCCTGTTTGTTGTTGTGAAATATTTTCATGTTCTCTTTCTGAGTGCATATCATAGTTGCCATTATAAGTCTGTCTGCTATTTTTGCCTCTGCACTAAAACTGAAAAGCTCAAACACAAATTTAATACAAACTCTTGGATGTATAATCAAGTTTTCATGCTATCATCACCATCATGACAAGCTAACAAAAAGATGGGGTATATATTTTGCCTTACAGACAGCTGAAAGGGTATTCACAAATGTGTTTCTGATTGCAAGAGACAAATGTGTGTCTTTCTAGATACTGTAATTATGATGCTCATGCTCAAATTTAACGTGATGCTGTTGTTCACAAAAACATTGTACCGTCTTCAGTCTTTGAGTGATAAAAGATACTGAGCAATCTACAATGATCAAACACCAGTGCCATGTGGTACAGCTGATTTCTTACATTTACCAGCTATTTTACAATACATATGTATGGTGCAATATATATTCATATTTTTTAACACTGACTGTTACTTTCACTGGTTTGCATAATTTTCTAGGTCCAAACACAGCAGGAGCATGCCATTGATTGCTCTTCTAGTTACCAAAGACTCCCTTAAATGAAATTGCATGGATACAATGTGATTTTAAAGCATTAGTCTGGTGATATTCAACATTTTTCTTGTCAACCAGTCCATTACATTTAGGGAAATACACTTGTTCTCTTGCCAAGAGCTAGATAAGAAGATGGATACCACTCCCATATCTGTCCATTAAATATAAAGCCACAGACAGGGATTATTTTCTGAAGGATGTGAATGTCAGATGACAAGCAGAGCACAATGTAATACAGCATTGAAGCATTATGAAACACTCAACTTGTGACAATAAAAAGATTTTCTGGAAATGTTGTGTTTTAGTGATCGTAAAACTTGGACTTTGTTAGGAAAACAAAGTACAAACAATATATGATAACTGTCTGTGCATCTTTGGCAACAGCATTCCTCATGTATGGGTAAGGCCATGTAGTTAAATCACAAAAGTCATTATTCCAGATGAATCACCACAAATGTATCTGCTGATGAGCTCCTCTCTGTGTGTTACTGTCTGTCCTACGCTTCCCACATCAGTGGATCATAAAAACGGTGAGAGTTTTCATTGCCATCCCAGCTTCTTTATTCCCTTTATTTTACAGGCTACAGGGTCTGATTCAGTAGTGGCACTGCTTCTTGCCAAAACTAGGGAAGGTCAAATTTCTCTGTGAGTGGAATGCGGAGTTTCCGAATAAAATCCAAGCAACGCATGATAATTTATGGCGTAGAGGGGCTGAAAACGAAGACAGCGGGCCAACCTACGAGTTCCCACCCAGCGAGTTCACAGTTTATTTGATCTTTGACGTTTTTTAGCCTTAAATTCAGTTTGTCTGGCGAAGTTGTGATAACAGACCTGAGAGTATGGTAGTAGTCGTAGTGAACACAACAGAACGCTATGCCCACACTGGAATCAGAGCTTATTTAAGTTTTTTTTGTGACATTTCGACCCACCTCAGGTTTATGTGGCACCTTTCTATTGTACTATTAATGATTGTATGTATGTAGGACTTATCTCATGTCGGTTTTGTGGATGCAAACACAACTAAGCTTACCATAGGATTACATTTTACTCACCAATTGCTGAGATCTTGGACATGGTTACATTGCTCAATCATCTGTTGTAACATACTGGAATCCTCAAAAGACTAAGTCTATATTAAAACTAAATTTGGTTGGAATTCATTACCTATAAACATTGTACGTCTAACCAAGACCTCTACAAAACTTTAACTTTTAAACCAAATTTTGCCCAGACATCAAAGTGTCTTTTGATCTACAAATCATGTGCCAACATCCACAGATCACAGTAGTATAAGTTGGTACAATTGTGTCATAAGATAGATAATATAAGATAGATGTTGACATACAGAAAAACAAGCGTGGAGGCCGTTTCCTGTTGCCAGAATCTGTAAGCTAACACTGTAAAAGGTCATCAAAACATTATCCAATAAACAAGCTACCTTAGTTCATGTAACTGCTGTTTACAAGTCCTGGCAGGCTTGTAATTGAAGTGTGTGAAATTAAATGGCACAAGTACAAAATTCAATAAACTACACTTTACCACTCCAGTTTGGATCAAAGAAAAACAGCTCTCTACTTTTTCAACTCTGCCCTTTTGTTAGTTTTCATTCTATCTCCCAGCTTGTCTGTAAATTCCCTTGAACTGCTCTGCAACTAATCTTTGTCGCTCTCCCATTTCTCCGTCCTTCTGTCCTCACAAACACCCCCTGCCTGAGGAGCTGTAGCTGTAATGACGGCTGATGGAATTACAGTAAAAATATTGATCTGTGGCTGACTGAAACACATAGCAGATCCCTAGCTTGGCTGCCAACTTTCCTTTGGTTTCAAGGGGTTTTTTTGTTCCTAAAGAGCATTAGAGGGGCCGAAAGGAATTTAATTACAATCACATCATAACAAAACATTCAAATTGGGATCATTGTCTGTTGGTTAGCAGAATATCCCCCCAAAAAATGTCAATCCAGTTTGGTGGAAAGTTTAGATTGCCTTACTTGCCCTTTATTTATTTTCTAAAAAGTACTTGCCATTTATTCTTGGTCATTTATTTTTTGGTGGCACTTTATGTCTACATAAGATAGCTGACAGTAGAGAAATGACAGTAAGTAAGGGGTGAGAGAGATGGGGAATGACATGCAACAAAGGCCATAAAAGCACCCCTCATTTATAAAGCACAAACATTTTAGCACTTGACCTTTGAGGTTCCTTGCATGTTTTGAGTTTCTCAGTTTACTCTGATCCGTTTAGTTTTGTCATGGGGAGCAGAGCAGGTTCAGTTCAATGATTTAATTACAGAAGGCAAGCACACTTACAGTGGGTGGCTGAGTGCAAAATCCAAAAGGAAACAAATCCAGAGAAGGCAAGGGTGCAATCAAAGATCCAAAACCAGGCAAGGGGACAAGCATACCAGAGAGCGCAAAACAAGCTTCAGTAATTCAACACAGACTGACCAGAACACAGTCAGGAGACCAATTATACTGCATTTTCAGTCCTATATTGTTGTTCTGTGACTGACAGCTCTGCATGATTCAAAGTTCAAAAAAATAATTTTATATCTTATACTGGCCGTTCATGTAGGCCTTCATTTCAACCTGTCTGAAACAAGCTGTAGATGCTCCTGTCTCAAAGCCTGTCCTCTGAATGGCCAAGACCTGAAGCATGTGTACCAGGTTGTTGTTGCCGCTTAGCGGTACAGACAGACTGAGCGTAGCTTTGCGGACCAAATAACCATGTGGAATACTGGCTCTATCAAGCTCTGTGTCGTAGAACGGAGCCATTGGTAGAAAAAGCTGTTGAAAACAGATCGCTCAGAACAGGAGGAAACAGGAGGTTTTGGCTGACGTTTGGATTTCTTTTAAATACTTTAACTGTTAGGACTATGGTTTTGTGTTCATGTTTTTCCTGTGCTTAGTCTGTCATAGTTTTGGGTTATGTTTGAGTTGTATCTTTTTTCCCTGTGTGTTTCTTGTTTTTGCCATTGTTTCATGTGTCTCTCTATTTGCCTCTGTTTCTCTTGTTCCTTGTCCTTAGTTGTTAATGTCTTGTCCGTCCTTGAGTATTGTCGTGCGCTTTACTTCCTGTTTTATTTTGTTATCGTTAGTGTGTGTTCACGTTTAGCTTTGTTCTTGTTCTGTTAGTTTATTTTAGTCTTGTCTATTCTATATTAGTTTATTACCTTTACCTGGGTTTTGTACTTTTGTTTATGGATCTGTGTCTGCTTGTGTTTTTGGTCATTTTGTTTTATTCTTCATTCTGTTCTGTTCCGTTTTAATCTGTTTGGCTTGCTGTTTCACTCTGTCCTGTTTCACTGTGTGTCTGTTGTGCCTAATTAGCTCTTCATGTCGTTCACCTGTGCACTCTGTCTGTTCAGTCTTTGTTGCATACTTGTCTTATGTTGAGTGTTCTGCCGTGCTCTGTTCTCCGTGTTTTGGATTGCTCGTCCTGTTTGGATTCTGCTTTGTTTGGACTCTGGCCTTGTTCTCCCACGGAAGCCTGTTTCTGTTTGCTTAAATAAATCCCTCGTTTGAACTGCAACCTCCTCGCCATTGTCTACATTTTTGTCCACACCTCAGTTTACCTGCCGCTGCACTCAGCCTCTCATGACATTAACCTCATTATTTGAAGCTTTGGTCATGTTTAACATGAACATCCAATATTGGAAGGGCGAACGAGCGGGGCGGGAATATGAAACAGGTGGATCATACCAAGGTATACAGAGCAGAAAGCAAAGCAAAACACAGACAGCAAACACAGACTACTTTAGAATAAAATAGGAAACAATGCAAGACACAGACCCATGGAGTGAACAGACAGGGCACACAGACAAACTAAAAATTGACACCTGAACATACCAAGACTAGACTGCAGATACAGATAAAGACACGGGCACAGAATGACATGTGGACTAAAACTAGAACAGAGGACAAAGGACCAGGATGAAGGAAACAGAACACAAAATACATGTAAAACCACAACCAGGATCACAGTCTAAGACATCAACTTGGATATGACAGGGGATGAGCTGGAACATTAAATAATCACAAGAATAAACAAGGCAGAACAGTAGAAACACAAGACATGGAACCAAAAACAACCAAAATAAGACCCAAAATCCCCAAACCATTACAAGTTTGGTGAGATCATTTCCCATCATGTTGTAGAATGCATCATCATCTTCCTCAATGTGTTTGACTGACTCGTCACTGATTAATCAGCCCACCTACGAGGCTCACCTGCCAAACACCAACGCAGCGTCACTGATCGCCGAATAGTTGTTTTAGATTCACTGAAAGTTTATAATGTAAGCAATACGGTTACATCTCTCGTGTGCGACGGGATGTCACAGGGTTTTGACGTAATTTTTGGGCCTACATGGAACCGTCCGTGCAGGCTTAGGTCGGCTTCACTATTTCAACCGTGGCTTACCCCCTTGCTGTCAAGCCCAGTATTTACCACTATACATGCTTGACTGCACATGTGCATACTCAACCAGAGTGTGTGTGTCAGTTACATATATATATGGGCTTTAAAGGAGAAGGCAGAAAATATTCTATAGTTTTCTTCCTGTCAACAAAACCAACCATTTGTAAGCATGTCTCTCTCACTTTCTGACTTCCCTAGCCTGTCTGTGGCCCCCAAGTGCAATTGATCCAACTGGGTCACAAATATATAGCTTGAATTTAAAAGCTGCAGATTTGGTGAGATTCATGGTTATGAAGGAACATGTCACAGTACTACGGTGTGCATTGATGTGTTTTGGACTAAGGCTACATCTACACTACTACGTCTTTGGAAAACAGGAGAGCTCTGTGGCATAAGGAATAAGCCTTATCCGGCTTTGGCTTCATAGGTAATTCTTGTTAGTAGGATTAATTCATTGTTTTGATGGGATTTGCTAACATAAGGAAAATATAGTTTATCAACAGGCATATCCTTTAAGTATTGCTCAAGTGAGCTATTTGTGACCAACAGAGAAAATAAATAACTAATTTAAGTGCAGTTTATAGCGCAGTCAAGTCAATGGTTAATGTCAAGTCGACAATACTGTCCCATGAGTTGCCTGTCAGTCCATGAGAAATAATGTTTACAACTGGAGAAAACAAACCCTGTTTATAAACAAACAAACCATTTTAGTACCGAAATGGACTAAGACTAGATTTACACTATTACGTTTTCATTTAAAAGCGGAGTTTTAAAACAACAACGATCTCCGTCCACATTAGCATTTTAGCTGCGTATTACAAATGATGCCCATCTATATTAAAACGACTGAAAATTCAATTCAAAGTGTTTATTGTCAGATGTTGTTTATTGTAAGTTTCCCTGTACACTGAAATTCTTAATTTGCTGTCCACATCAAATGCCTACTATAAAGTAAAATGCAATATATGTATAAATAAAAATGCAATGAATAAATGAATAAATAAAATAAAATGAATAAATACAGATATAAAATAAGCTTCAAATATAAAAAGTGCAAACATCAGACTTTGCTGTAAAAAAAAAAATTACAAAAAAAAATTAACAAATATATACATATACATGCTGTGCAGGCAGACGAATTAAACTGTTTTGCTACTGATGAATTATATACATGTGAAAATTGTGCATGGAGCAATATGCAGATGTGCAAAAATACTGCAATTAACATGTCATGGTACAGTGTAAAGATTATGGAGTCCACCTGCCTATTAACTGTTTAAGAGTCTGATGGCAGTGGGGAAGAAAGAGTTTCTCAGTCGTGTAGTCCTACATTTCACACTTCTGTACCTCCGACCTGAGGGTAGAAGTGTGGACAGTTAATGTTGGGCGTGGGTGGGATCCTTAATAATAAAAGAAACTTCTAGTGGCCATTCATTCACTGGGCATGCATGTGCTGGTGTAAATGGGAAGCTGATTGTCTACTCCGCAGCTGCAGAAGATTTAGCAAAAGCAGAAAGTAATACTACAGACAAAAAACCACGCCAGAGATTTTTTTGCATGGGCCGACAACGAGGTGGAACTGAAAGTAACACGGGAGTACAAAGCGACTGTGGCAGCAGAAAATAGAGTGGGAGTCCCCGGAAAGTAAATACAGCCACGTGCACAGTAAAAAATATTTTAATAAAAATACCATAACAAAAACTCTGCAAGTAGCATGACGGTTTGCATGACTTATAAGACCCAATAAGGAAGCCAGATGTGAGTGCCTGCGTCATTGTTTTAAAAGTCCTCTGGTGTCAGCAGCGTTTTCAAACTTATCCGTTTTAGGTCTTTGGATTTACTGTTTTAATCTGGATCAGAGGTGCAAACGTAGCAAAAGGTCTACGTTTAAAAATGTAAACATAGTAGTGTGGATCTAGTGCAGACAAGAGAACAGAAATACAATGGAGAACACAACCATATTCTGTCAGTCTGCTGTGATAGAGATGAGTTACACGCACACATGCATAGATATGTTTTCTATGTTTAATGTGAAGGTTCTCTGCATCTCAACCTAATATTGTACAAAATCCATTATAGCATAATGATGATTATCTCCTGTAACTGCTCCAACTGTTTGTTTTCACGTGAGCTCCAGGTAATTGGTTTGGCCTTTGGCTTTGGCCCAAACTGAGAACTTCAGTCAACTGGATGCCCACTTTTCCCCTCTGTCAAATTGGGAAGATAGAATTAATTGAGGATACAGAAGGAACTTGTTCCATTGCTGATCCACTGGAGTTATCTAATCTTCCAGCCATCTCTAAGATGATGAGTCTGGGGACTACAAAGCCACTTTCCCCTCTGACCAAACTAATCTAATTGTGCTCTTATCCTGCTGCTTCCTGTCTCTTTATCTCTGTTTACAGTGTGTCTTCCAGAGATGGAAACTGTAGTTTCCAAGTTGCAGGCAAGTTGCTTTAAATTATGTTTTGTTTTTTGTTTTCTTAGTCTTACAAACTTTTCTTCCACATACATATACCATAGATTGGCCAGTTCCTTATGTGCCGTAACTATCTTTCAGACAACCCTGAGGAAGCTTCCTCAGCTGACCGTTTTAAACCCCAATTCATCCATACAACCAGAGGAAGTCCTAGTGCTATGACAAAGATCCCTCACTAGCTTCCCACCAGGCAACACTGCAGCAAGTTACTGAAAAATTTAACAAGATTAAATTACATAATCATCCATATTATATTCAGAAAGCTCACTGTACCCGTGTACACACTGCTACACAAACCCTGCATTTTCAAATATATCCCCCCTGTTGTGGGGTTTCAAAAACACACTTGTTGAAAACACTGGAGCCTAGGACCACTGAACACAGAACATTCAAACCTGTTGAGAAGACGAAACATATGATACAGATCCATTCCATTGCATTTCTTTGGTGATGATGTGTCATTGATCCGCACCAGAGGTTCCTCCTATCAATAGTAATAGCCTGTTGCTATCCGAGTAACGACAGCTGTCTTTCATTGGCCCTCACCTCTCAGC
Source organism: Micropterus dolomieu (assembly GCF_021292245.1). NCBI lineage: Eukaryota > Metazoa > Chordata > Actinopteri > Centrarchiformes > Centrarchidae > Micropterus > Micropterus dolomieu. The sequence goes on along the minus strand of NC_060169.1, from coordinate 6,108,298 downwards.
TCCCAGATGGTGATGATATGGTTGTTCCCCCTACATGTCTGATCAGAACCACCCAGCACTCCAGAGAGCAACCTGATCTGCTGCTGCAGGACTAAGAAATAAATACAAGAGCTCAAGACACAAGTCTGCAAACAGGCAGCGAGAGACATGGGAAAATACAATCAAATCCAAAAAGCTTTATTGACTCTCTAAACACATTGGGTGTTATTACACCTCACAGTGACAATAAGAAATCAGCGAAACATTCCCCAAGGCACAAACAAGGCAGCAACCAATGAGATCATTCTTACAGATTAACTGTGTCAACAAACCAGAGGCTTTCTAGACTTCTGTTTGCACATGTATGTCAGAAATTCCTTTCCACAACTACACTGATTTGGCCCGAGGCGGCGTTTTGTTATTGCTTCCATATCACATTTCCTGGTCAGGCTGAGCTGCTTACACTGGTGTTAACAGAGGTCATCACACACCTTTCTGTACTGTACCAGGAAGCCTCTTCTCGCCACTATTCGACAGTGAGTCATCAGATGGGAGAAAGCCAGCTTTAAATCATAGCTGACAGAGAGGTAATCAGCTTTACTGGAGCCTTGTACATTTTTAGCTACATGTTGTTTTTGGAGTTCATGATGTCATCCCTGAGTTAGCTTTCATGCTGCTCTTTTGAATCCTCAGTTCCATTTTTAAAACCTACCATTACCCAAACAGGGAGCAGGAATAGTAAACCAGTGATTCAACCCCCCGGCGCATTCATTTATGTTCCACTGCTCGAAGGAAGATGATACTTCCTGGAGTGTGAGTAAGAGAGAGAGAGAGAGAGCGCAGATACCAACTAAAGACACACTGAGCATCAGCACAGAGACGGGACAGGGAAAAACAAATTGAGTCAGGATTTTCAGCTGAAAACAGCAGAGAAGTTTTGTTAAAAGATTGAGGATGTGGAAGTGGCTGAGCTCATTCTGAATTAATGTTAGAAAACGAAATGGGGGTTAAGATTTCTCTCCTGCTCTCCAGAAAGACTTGTTTTGGCCTTAAAATATTCAAAGATTTTTGAAGAGATAACATTTGTTATTCAATATAAGAAATTGAAAAATACATGATTAAAAAAACTGCCATCGGAGTGTAAATCAAATGAAGAAGCTCCCAATGCTTTAAACATATTCCATTCATCTGGAACTTGGGTTGGTGGTAGAAAATCTCAGAGACAAAACTTAAAACTAAGGGCGATGGACAGGTAAGTGAGAACATGTGTTTTTTTTGTAATTTTGGTGAACTGAACCTGGATTTATGCACCTATATATCTCTCTGCCCCTTTACTGACACAGAGGCTGCTGCTGCTGTTGGCTTTCCATCGGCGCCTGCTCACATCTCCAACAAATGCGTCATGTTGATTGGTTAATGATGACTGATGGTTGCTGTGCGGGAGTCTTGAGAAGATTTGCGGTCAGAGTTACTCCTCTTGTACATTGTAGCTCCAGTATACAGTATAATCCATCACTTTACTCTGGTCAGGCTTCAGACACTCAAATCACGTGTTTGCCAAGCTCTGGCCGCAAGTTATAGAAAGACAATAAATCTCATTGTGTTCCTAAACATTCTTTCCTCGGGGCTTGAAGGAGAAGTGGAAACTTCTCTGGTGTAGTCTGAGCGCAGGTGAAAGAAAAAGAAGAACACTCGTTTTGTATATTTTCCACATTACATTTCCCATCCATCACTAAGCAGCAGAAAAGTACTGTAAGTGAACATCTGTTTTAGTTTTGACACCACTTGGTAACAGACAAGCGGGACAACAGGTGATCCAATTTAATCTAAATTAACATCTTTCTGTGGCCTGAAGAACAGGTTTCTGATTGTCTAGAGGAGTGTTCAATTAAAAACATACCAGCAAAAGCTGCTCGTATTTATAATTACATATATACTACTAATTTAAACACCTTTAATCTCAACTTGTAAGCCAACATATTCTAACAGCTGCTTTAATCAATATTTTTATACTAACAATGGATCAAATAAGTATAAATATTGTGAAAGGGGTCACTCGTTGTTATGAACCCACAAAGAATTATCCCCTGACTCTGCAGTTCCTCTCAGCTCTGTGGAGCTTTTTAGCATCTTTCAGCTCATTATTTTTGTTTTACAGGCATCAAGTTTAATGTTTTGACAGCAGACAGACAGGAGAGAGAATAACTGGTGTACACAGCGGAGCATTTAGCAGCTAAAGAGACAGATATTTGCCTCAGGAGTTGGTGGAGACCAAACCATAGCTAAAAGGAGGGTTTTTTGAAAAAAAAAATACTAAATGCAGGTTTCACCCAGAGATGGGGACTCGAGTTTGAGTCTCGGACTCGAGTTGCACTTAAGTCGCACACACAGTGGCTTCAGACTTAAAGTTGGTTAATTATTAACAGTGGTTGCAAACAGGTTACAGGTTTATTGTTGATCATGTAACATTACAGTTTTATTATCAGACTATACAGACTATACAGACTCTCAAACACTGGTTAAAGTTACAGTTTTATTCAGATAACGTTATACTGGTTTGAGAGTCTGGGGAATGTGTTGACTTACAGTAGTTTTTAAGCCGTCATTAAACACATTGCACATTACATGGTTGTGCTCTGTGAAAAACAGGTTACAGGTTTATTGTGGATCATGTAACCTTAAAGTTTTATTTAGTAAAAGTTACACTGGGTTTTAGAGTCTGCGGGGGGGTGTTGACTTACAGTAGTTAATAAGCTGTCTTTAATTGCATTGCACATTACATGGTTGTGCTTGGACTCTAGCTCAGAGACTTGAGAGCATCTGTGGGTTGAAGTGCTAAGAAATCCACACGTTATTTCATCTCTAAATCCATTTGAGGCGAGAAATCAACTGTGTAGATTTCCAATATTGGCAGTGTTACGAAAATTGATGGCAGATCGAATATGTGCTTAAACATTTTCAGAGTTTGGGAACTCCACAAGTGGCTGCAGAGGAAGCTTGTGCCAACCAAGCAGTAGCTCGCGAGGCCGGCTGGCAGCCTGCTCAGAGAGCCCTCTGGTCCCACAGTCACACAGAACACTGCAGTCATCGCAGCATACGACTCCAGAAACAGCAGCAGAGGAAAACACAGCTATAAGATTTTCATACAGCTTATCTGTCTTTACATTCTGAGAAATGTTGAAACTCTTTAACTTAAATTAAGAGACAGCTGGTGTGTGTGGGTCACGGGTGACTGTCGCACTGAACATAAAGTTGCGGCAGTTGTATGTGGGTTTGCTATGACGACCTGCTACATTGAGGGGTACTATCTCCAATGGAAAACGTAGGATGGCGGGCCAAAACCGAGTTGAGTAGAGTCATGATGAGGTGAGTTGAGCTAGTACCAACAATGGAAAAGGGGCTTTTGTTTCACATAAAGCAAGGTCCCAACACCTGGTTCACTTCTCCACCGTGGCCTCTCTTCTCTGCTGCCGGCTAATTCACTCCGTGGCTGTGTGCGTTTGTGTAGGAGCTCACAGAGAGCAGGGTTTTTATGATTTCAACATGGAATTTTTGTTCACAATGTAATGTTATCATAATTACAGAAACAATAGGGTGCGCCGATAATGAGTTGAGTTTACTGAATGTTTTCATATTTTGATGCATCAGCAACACTATCAATGTCACTGTAGCTTCTGGCAACATGCAGAAACTCCATTTTGGGGATTAGTTTGAGGGACCCTGCAATGTCACATCTTTCCATGGGCAGTAGCAAGATTTGTGGTGCGTTCTAGCACATTAAATTATATTGGTTTCATGAACACACTTTAGAAACCGTGTAAAACAGCTACGTGTAAGTGATTTTCCCCTTTAAAAAACATTCAATAGATTTTCAAAATCAGTGCAGGAACACCGTTCCCTCCTGGCTTTTACTCCCAGAATGCCTTTCGCCCCATTCTATTCATAGTCATTGGGGTTAACTTTGACACATGGACAAATCAATCATGCCACCGACCCAGTAATTAGTGAACTTTAAGCCAATAGTTTTTGTAGACAAAATGTTTTATAAACTTCGCCACACATAGGACATCTCAGTCTCCATTGTACTGCACCGACTACCTTCCTACGACTTCTGTTTAGTACAAGCATGCAACATCTGCAAAAAAACTGTAATGTGAATGTAATCCACACAGCAATTACTTGTCCTCAAAAACATAATAGACAAAACCATGTAGTAGCTTAAATGGCCAAGTATTTTCTAAATGTTCATAATAGAATGTTCATAAGCTTGCAAGCTTGTCTTTTTTTGTGGTTGAGAATAAAATCAACTTATGACATGGTCACACTTGCAGAGGTTGTGATGTTATTTTAATTGCATTCTCATTATGTAATCAAATCTTTCATCTCAGTACTGCAGGTGGAGACCTTTTTATTTCTTGATATTACATGACGCAAATAAAAAGCTGGTTTGTGCTTTTCTTTTCTCTGCACTCTAAAGCAGTTTTCACCGGTCAACTAAAAGAAGACAATAGACAGAGCACAGCTTGTGCTGAATGCCTCTGCTAGAGTGCTGACTAGGACAAAAGACAATGAACACATCACACCCACCTTGGCCACCCCACACTGCCTTGCTGTTTCTTTTAGCATTGATTTTAACATCATGGAACTTGTTTTGTAAAGGCCAGCTCGCTTCCAAACAACATATCAGATTGCCTAAGGGATCATAGCTCATGAGTGCATTGTTGGGTCTGGCGTATCGCATCTTCCTCTTCACAATACCCCATAGGTTTTCTATAGGGTTAAGGTCAGGCCAGTTTGGCCAATTAAGAACAGGGATACCATGGTCCTTAAACCAGGTACTGGTAGCTTTGGCACTGTGTGCAGGTGCCAAGTCCTTTTGGAAAATGAAATCTGCATCTCCATAAAGTTGGTCAGCAGCAGGAAGCATGAAGTGCTCTAAAACTTCCTGGTAGACGGCTGCGTTGACCTTGG
>NC_060169.1:6084523-6103248 GCF_021292245.1 Micropterus dolomieu | reverse complement strand
TACACTTTTTTCTACCACATCTTTTCCTTCCCTTCGCCTCTCTATTAATGTGCTTGGACACAGAGCTCTGTGAACAGCCAGCCTCTTTAGCAATGACCTTTTGTGTCTTGCCCTCCTTGTGCAAGGTGTCAATGGTCATCTTTTGGACAGCTGTCAAGTCAGCAGTCTTCCCCATGATTGTGTAGCCTACAGAACTAGACTGAGAGACCATTTAAAGGCCTTTGCAGGTGTTTTGAGTTAATTAGCTGATTAGAGTGTGGCACCAGGTGTCTTTTCACAATATTCTAATTTTCTGAGATACTGATTTTGGGGTTTTCATTAGTTGTCAGTTATAATCATCAAAATTAAAAGGAATGAACACTTGACATATATCAGTCTGTGTGGAATGAATGTATACATTATACAAGTTTCACTTTTTGAATGGAAATACTGAAATAAATCAACTTTTTGATGATATTCTAATTATATGACCAGCACCTGTAAACCTTTTGATTAACTGATGCTATTTTTCTTTCTTTGCTTTTAAATTGTCTGTTTATTTTTATTTCTGTCTATTGTCTGAAAGGTCTTACAATCCCTGCCTTGTTTTCACTGTAGCTTGAGGGATTTATTGTGAGGCTTGTCGAGTTGCATGAAATGAATAAATGAAAGATGCTATAAATTAAATAGATTGAAAACAAAGTATGGGAGTATGTGCTGGGCTAAACACAGAGTACCGACTGCTCAGTCATTTATCAGTTTCAGAAATCTTGGATTGAAATTGATCAGAACCTCGGTCAGCCTCTGCAGATACAATATTATTATAGTTTTGTGCCAAAGAAAAGCCGGAATCTCAACTAATGCAAATGTTTGAAACTAAGTATTAACTTGAGGAATGCCAGGTGAATTAAGGTATGTATTCTTATTTCCTTTAAGAGTCAAGAACACCTTGTGCTTACTCTTCAACTGAAAAATCCCATGAACCTCTTGTTGCATCACCGATTATTGATATTTTGCATGTATCCCAAAATCCTGCAATTATCTTCTCTTCTTTATTTTCTTTTAGTATAATCTTACACAGTCACACAGATGTGCCAGTTAAAACATAATGTCTGCAAGAGCATTGTGGTCTAGCACACATGGTATACACTCCTACAGCTTTTGCAACATGTTTTATGTTCCCTAGAATTGTCTTTAGTTTGTTGGCACAAAGTGTTGCAATACTTGTCAATGTCTTAGATGAAATTCAAAGTCTCTGAAATTATGTCCTCTGTTAGAGAAAAACAAATGCTTAATTGATGGCACAAACTTACATGAAGAGTGTAAATGGGCCACTGAAACCAACAACTAAACAATTCAAAAAAACACCAGTATCGTTTAAAGTGAAGCATAAAAGATGCCTCTGGGAAATTCATACCTGAGCAGACGGAGTGAGATGATGATGAGGGCAAACAGGCGAGTCAAACCTCAGTAGAGACCTGCTACCTCTGGGATCATTGGACTGGGCGCCCTGTCAATCAAGACACTTAGCCTCAGGCTAAACACACACATGTACAGCACAAGCCACACATACTCACCATGTTGAAACAGTTTAAATGAAACAGCCAGTGGTGTCAAGGCATTGTTAGTTATGGCTGTAATTTCTAATGCAAAAGGCTGAAATCCAGCTGGACATCAAAGACACTGGCAACCAAATCAGAGTGCAGAGGTGACTGTATGGAAATGAATACACTCATATAAAATTCATGTTGCATTCAGTTTACTTCATGTGATCGCACATAGCCTTTGTTTTAAACAACTGTGTTTTACCGTTTTTGTAGTTGTAATGTCTTAGTTGTGAAAGAAATACCAGACTAAATAACATGAACTAAAAAACTGTCACACAATAGTCTAAATCTCCAAACAACTCAATCACACTTTCTGTCAATTTTTGCCAGTCAAACTGTCTGTTTGAGCCTGAAATCCAATTAGAAAATGCAGCAGTAATATCTCTGTTTCATTAAAAGTCCTTCTGACCAAAGTAGTAGTAGTAGTACATCCAGCAACAAGCGATGAGGAGTTATTGTGTCAATGTATTTTGATTAAGACAGCGTAAGATTTATCATCATTTTGTGACACATTTGACAGTTTTAGAGAAACTTTACTGTTCTACCTCCCTTGACTCCCATCCAACACAAATGCTCCATTAATATGCACAAACCCAATAATCAGCTATATTACTGGATTGGCACCTGATACTTTATGATAAATATTGTAAGTATGTTATATAGATATGTTTGACAAACCTTTCAAACTACCAATGTCAACAATTGACTTTCAAACTCAATAAATGTTGTTTTATTTGTATCTTTACGACAAAGAACCCTGTCTCCTACTGAATTATCTTTATTATCTATTTTACGCATCCTTTTAGGAGAATAATCTGTACATATAATCAGCTAAATTATGTTTTTGTTTCAGGAAACTTACCTGAAACAATTAAAAGTGAGTGATAAAATAATCCCCAGCACCTTTAATGGAAATAATGCCTATTCCTAAAAAACACAAATAAAATACCATGTGGAAAGCAGTGAAACTGTCTTTATAGCACTAGTTATGGAATACTTGTTATGTTTCCTGAGGTCATATACACATGGCACTCATAAATGAACCTTAATTCCATGTAATACAGCCTAATAAGGCCATCCACTCTTGTACAACCAAACTACAGCTGGCTGCCAGCAGTATGAGAGCGATCGGAAGCAGGTGGTGAGAAGTGACAGGCAGAAAAGGTGACAAGGGTGTGTAACCACAGGAGGAAACCCAGTCTGTTTACCCAAGTGATATTTTAATTTGAGCTGCGGGCGTCAACCTCGGTTTTTCTCCATATCCTTTCAGCGCGGATTGGCTTTTTTCACCTCCTGAAATTGGGCACGGGACTTTAAGACAACATTGACTTTGGCAAGAGGGCAGAAGCTGGGGAAGTGACGAGACTCTTAAAGAAGTTTCCTCCCTCCACCACTAGCTGCCTGCACTCTGATCAACGTCACGTCACACTCGACATTCACAACAACCAGACACGCTGGCTCGTGTCCCCTGACGTCTCTCCATGCCACACTGATGAGGTCACAGACTCTTGCAGAGGTCAGATCTACTGCAGGAGTCAATGCCTGTGAAAATTAAACACATATCTGACTGATATAAGACTTTTGTTAGCACTGTTAACCATATAATTTTGAAGTTTTAGATCATTTTATCAGCCTTTCATCATCATCTTCTATGCTGTGGTGTGTTGGGGCAAAGGCATCCAAGCAAAGGATGCCAACAGACTGAATAAACTCTGGGTCTGTCATCGGATCCAAGCTGGCAACAGTGGAGGGGGAGGCAGAGGCCAGAATGCAGGCAAAACTGCTAGCTATCCTGGAAAAGGCCCTCTACACAGAATGACAGCCAAGCTATGGAGCACCTTTAGCAACAGACGTATTCAACCACAGTGCGCAAAGGAGCATTACAGTAGGTCATTTCTGCCCGGTGCTATCAGACTCCATAATTCATCTGCTTTTGTAAGCCATTCAGATATTGAATCGGATAAACTTGATTAATTTTTTAAATTATGTATTTTAACACCCTACTTTTTGCGCATGTGTTTGAACGCCTTTCTCTTTGCACATCAGGACTCCAACCCCTGATCATATCTGAACACTTTAATATACCTGGACTGCTATTAAACTGTGACTTTCAATATTATTTATTAATCTAATCACTTGCTCTTTGCACACTGTAATATTTTACTTTATATCGGACTATAGTGAATGTTTGAATATTTGCATTTATGTACTTATTTATGCTGTCTTTTGTAATTTATTTATCTAAGATAAAAGTGTCATAGTCATTTTAAATGCAATAAATTTCCTAGCTGTGAATTTAAAATGATCTGCCGTGCTGTTAATGTCATATGCTAGCAAGCAAGCATGTTTGAATATGGCTAGCCGTAGGCTAATGGCAAGCCTAGCACAACTATGGGCCAATGGCCATATCTGATCATATGAGGGCCACTTTTGCTGAACATATTGTGCATTAACTCCTGATAATAACCTGAACAGCTGTTAAAGACCCCATGAAATGGCTCTTCCTTGATTTTATGAGATGAGTGCACTGTTGGGGGCTACCAGCTATCTACCCCTTTTTCCAGGAAAAACGCCTAAAATGAATCAAGAATAACCCCTCAATCATTAGGCCTAGATGTATACTTCTGGTCTCCTTTATAGGTCAGAAGCTAAGGGATATGAATCTAAATGAAATATTTACTATGTAATGTTACTATCCCTTAGTAAATGAAGATGCTTTAAAGGAAAATTAGATTAATAGATTTTCATCCTCACCTAGCGTAAAACCTATATTTATATATCACCATCATAACCATCACATGCACATTATAATGCAACTGGACATCTTACAAACTACAAATTGACTGTAACTGTAACTGATTAAAATAAACTAATATACAACAATTATGATCCAATTTATAAAGATATACCCAGGTGGTGTCCATGTTTTGGCCATATTTACCGTTTACATGTTGACTTTTTACTAGGAGTTTTCAAAACCCCATTTATTTTCATACAACCACATTCGTGCTTGTCTGTAGTTGTGTTCTTGTGGACTTGAGAAATGTCATCAGTTGCAGTCCAAGTACTGTTCCAATTCAAAAGTCTGCATCTCAGTACAAATACCCGGATGTGTTCTTGCTCCGCCTGTTTTACCGAGCATACATCGGGTGGTGACTTGTGTGGACTTTGGATAGCCAAGTATCCCAGAATGTATTTCGCACCAACAAGCGGCAATGGCGGAGGAAAAGACCCACAACTGTAAGTTATAATACTGCTGTTCTTGTGTCACAAAACGCAGTTTTAAGAGTTTTTTAATGCAGGAATATAGCTGTTTAAACTCCAAATTTGTGGTCGATTTCTCCAGATAGAGCTGATTTGAGGAGGCTCTCAGCTTTTAATGGAGGGGTCGCTTGTGTGTGTAGCATGAGATGAGAGATAGTTGGAGGGCTGTAACAGCACAGTTCACTGAGCAAATATGTTCATGCTAAAAGCTTAGTTAGTTGCTTGGTGTTTGATGTGTGTTTGGTTTGGGTAAAGACGGTGGCATGACCTTTTAGCTGAGCATCCTAGCTTTACGGAGGTGTGTAACATGGATAGAGTGACTTGATACTATATAAGGACATCATATTCATGAATAGTATTTTGAGCAGAAATGGCTCATTACCCTGGTATTGGGGGCGTCAGGGTTCTGCTTAACCTGACAAACCCAGAAGAGCAATTTTTGTAAAAAACACGGTTTTGAAATTTAGCATGAGTTCAACCTAATATGTGACACATCTAGGTAAAGCTAACGCACCTCAGCTTAAAGCTCATGCTAACCATTATTACCTATGTGTGTTTATACATTTACGACTACTTACCTGTGCTGATATTGCTGTTTTTAGTCCCAAATAACTATGCTGTTTACATGTTCCTTGAAACCATTTTGAAAACTTCCCAATTTATTCTCAAGTTATGGGCCTGTATAGTATAGTTTGATGTTTAGTGATACAGATTTATTTAGGTATTTAATACTTTGACGTAGACATTCAAGTTCAGCAGTTTCTAATAAAGTCATTCTTAAATTTTTTTTGCACAGGGTGGGGTGCAAAGATATCAGCTCCAAACTATTGTTATTATATCGGTCTTTAAAAATCTATTATCTGTTGACCTCTGTGTTGTACTTACATTACTTAAACTCAAAGCTCATTTACTTAAGCAAAAGTGACACAGTGTCATGTTTTGTAAAGTTTGTATAGTTCACATGCCATGTTTGTCAGATACTATGGGGAAAAATGTTATATTTATAAATAACTCTGAGATATACAGTAGGCAGGAAGGATAGGGAGAAAGCGGCTGTGGAACATCCTCTTATTCGAACAAAGGAGATCCAAGGAGTATGCTCTCTTGTCAGGCAGATGATGGAAACTGACAAAGAAATTGATTTCCTTTATCTCAAGGTGTCTGACAATCTGCTCCATCAACATTTGTACGCACATCTATCACTGCAGGACTGACATATGTATCTCATCGACTCATTTTTATTTTATTAGGTGGTATCTTGTTGACATTCTGTCTTGAAAATTCCACAAGCCGAAACCTTGTGCAGTGTCCAGAATCAATATGAATCGTCCTCTGGGCAGCATGAAAGTGATCAGGAAAATTTATTGCAATTTTCCCGATTTTAATTCGGCAACATTGTGGTGAGGGTGGCACTAGTGAGGGTTGTCACCAAAATGGCTAGGATTCATTCAGTAGATACCATGCATTTTAATGTGGCCAGGATTTACATAGTCGAATCGTCATCCTCAAGTCCTGCCTATAGTCGACTGATAGTCGAATCATGTGTGTTTTTGTGCGCGGCGATTGCGAGTCGGGGTGGGGGGGTGGAGGGTTACACACGGTAGCTCCGCTTTAATTTTGAGCTTCAGGCTCTGTTCATTCAACTTACACTGTAAATTTCCAGCTAAAGTGAGGCTTTTTGTAGACCCTTTTCTCTCTCTCTCTCTCGCCTGCCATTCACCAGTCTTGTGTGAGTTTAGCGTGCATGCCGTGCTGCCGACAACTGCATGCAAGTCGCGGTTCCTCGCGGGTCTATTTCAAGTAGCCGGCTATTTAAAAACGATAAAATATTCTTTGTGTGGTTCATCAACGGTGATAAATTATCCAAAAGTCCCGCGAGGTGCGGACAACTCGGCACAACACCAGTGAAGCTGGGGTTCGGTCTCTTCCGCAAGTGTTCCTCTTCTGCACCTACACGCTACGCTTACACATGCGCACTGACGATCCAGGGTTAGGGTTACAATTTTGGATTTATTTACGCACTTTAAAAACATTTATTGAAGGTTTTATTCTTTTTACATGTGTATTTACAACATTAAACATTGAAATGTGTATTATAATAGGCTGTATATTAACTTATTGGGAGAAAACTGGTAGTTGTATGTAAAATCAGATGTTGAGCACCCCATATTGCCAAAATGGCATGATCCTTGTTTAGCTGCAAAGCTTCGACTGTGAGATTGACAGAGGAATCAGGCTCCGCCCATCGAAGCATTGAATCTTCTACTATTCGGGGTCAGCCGTATGAAGTTTTATTCTATATTCATTCAAATATTCATTTACCCTCTACTAACTCGACTAACTCCAGAGAAAAATATTTGGTTCTTGGTTAGTTAATGAGAGCAGAGTTTATCGAGTAGCTCCTTCCACTATACACATAGCCGACACATTGATAATAATACTGATGAATGCAGCTTTCCAAATTCTTTCATTTTAACAGAGTGAATTTAACTGATTTATTTTAAAAACATAATGGAGTAAATTGTCCCCATACTGAGGTTTTATTTGAAAACAAAGTAATGGGAAGTTAATAACATGGGGCAATGGAACATTCACTTAATACCAGAGCAGTAACAGACAGACATTTGTTGTGTTTGTGGGGGCAAATGGAGACCTGTGGTCAGTCTGACGCTGTTATCCAGACCAAACTTCAGGACAGACAGAGGACAAGCTGATGATGAGTATCTGTCTGTAGTGGCTTCTCCCCCGCTGAGAGCGGAGATTGAAGCTAAACTGTGCCCTGAACACAGACTAATTGTCCTCTCTCTGTTTACAGCACCCAAGGGTGAGCTTTAATGAGGCTAACGGTGATATGACTAAACATCCTGCAGCCTTCATCCGTCAGGAGAGCAGCAGGCCCGAGGCGTTTGATGCCTGTCTGAGCACCAGGAGAAGCAGAATCCCTCCTCCTTTCCTTTCAGATGACTTTACCACATCCTTGTCGAAGTGGAAATATGAAATGTCACAGAGTCTGGTGTGCAAGCTTGAAAATGTCAGCGATACAGCGGCTTGTTGTACATGCATCTGCAAGAGGCTGGTGGGAGATTAAAGGAGAATCAAGAACAATTTTGTTAAAAAGAACTAAAACAAGTCTGCAGAGGGTTTTCAGAGATGTGCTGACATTTCTGCCTTTCAAAAGGCATCTTCTGGCTCGAAATCCATTTTGGAATAAAAACTCTTCAATTGGTGCAACATATTTTGTTCTCAAGCCAAAAATGCAAATGCCAAAGCAGTTTTGTTATTTCAGTGTCCAGCATGGTAATCCTTTAGTCTTTATTCTGTTTCTGTTTGATCTCTGCTCTGATTAGCCAGTCAAGCCCTCCCTGTTGTATAATTTAACATTTTTTTGTCATTAACAAGCCATCATGAACTGTGCTACACAGTGTTGCTGGATGTGTCTCAGTAAAGGGTGATCAAGGTTAATATTTATGCTAAAGTGTCAACATCAGTGTTTGAATGACAAAGTGGCTCCCGTATGGAATAGACAGCATTGTGTTCAATGGGACACAAATGCTCAGATGATTATAAATGTGAATAAACACACACTTTAACAAGGGCTTTACTATTAGACTATTATTTATTTTATTTTATGAGGCTTTCTGGAAGCACATGTCTCCTTCAGGAAAGCCGAGCTCCCTATAGCTGCCCTGCATTTCAAACCCTGGTCAACATACTTTGTAGCCATCAGTGGTGGAAAAGTATTTAAACATAACAAAAAAAAAATGAAATAACATTTAAAAGTAAACTGTCTGCAATCAAAGGGATATATAAAGGTTATATCTTAATGCTATTAATTGATGGGGATAAATTCAGTAATTTATGGTAGGATTCTGTAAATTGTGGAAGAAAGTAAGTATTGAACACACACATTTTATTTGATTTGTAAAAGGTTTTCCTTAGATATAAACATCCTTTGTATTTTTTTCTGTATTATTTATTTCCTTTGTGAACTGTGATGCACAAAGAAACATACATCAAGGTTAGGCTAATGTACTAGGTATTGGTCTTTCATTAAATGATGGATGTTACTGCCTGACCTACAGTAAAATACCTGCAGGGAAATTTAATTTTGTTTTGTAAATTGAAGGTTGCCAGGACATAGATGGGGGTTACCATGCCTGAAAGAGTTGCTAACCCTCAAATAATTTCACCAGTCTGGGTGTTGGTGGAAGTTTTACTGTCCTATGGATGTCTAAACGCAATTTAGATTGGTGATTCTTTATTATTTCTTTTTTTTTTTTGGATGTCATTTTGCTGTCCTTGCTGTCTCCTGCTGTTCCCACAGTCAATGTCAAGGGGGGGGGGGGGGGGGGGGGGGGGGGGGGGGGGGCATCGAGGTGTGGTGGCCCCCTACAAGGTGAGTCCACCTGAGTGAGGAGGACGAAGAGCAAACTGTTGTGACGCACCAGGGCAGTGATGAATATGGATGCTCTGAGGCATCAGAAGCTGCTGTCCTGCTGCTATAAAACATCCTGTTACTAAAACTGAAGAAGAAAACTAATGGTTTTGCAGTTTGGAAAAAGGTCTGCTGGAAGCCTGTGTTAACATAATCAGGTGGATTAAGTTATGTCACGCTCAGTGGTTATTTGTTTAAATGTCTTGTTTAGCACCCTTAAATAGTAAAACCCAGGAATACATTTGCAATGAACAAAGCATGCATTTTTTAAGCTATGCTGTTTTTCTGTGAATTTACTGGCACAAAACCTCAATGTGGTTCTTTAGTAAATATGTAGCCTACAAATGCAATTAGAATGTTTAGCACTTCACTAGCACTTGCCTTCCCTCTTTCCTGCCTAACAGAAATGTATTTTCTACCACATTAAATATTTGCAAAGTCTCTTGGAATGTTTTTTTTTTTGACATTTTTTGATTTGACATTACCACCAGTTGTCAGTATATGGGGTTGCATTCAACTAAGAAACACAACTTAATGTAATGTGTAATGTGTGTGCGTCAAATGTTTCTTTACTTCTTCTGCAGTTGGTGTGGGCTTCCATAAACCTATTGAACCCATTTTTATCCTAGGTGTACAGCTTCATCATCAGTGTCAGGTATGTCTTTATCTCCAGGTTCAGGTGGTTGACATTGAAGTGTATCTCTATATTATTGTTATTGGATAAAGAGGTTGTGCTATATTTCAAGATTTTTCCCCATCCACCTATGTCAGAGCAGGTCATAATGGCTTCATGGCTAAGCCATAGAGGCCCGGAAAAGATAGACATCTGTCTGAGCTGAAGTCTTCATCAAATTGAATTTTCCATTTTCTTTCCCTCTGAAATCCCTAAAGCAGTGCCACGGTGGATCCATTTCACACCTGGAAATAGTTTCCTCAGCGTGTGGGTTCACGACGGGCTTACAGGCAGGCGGCGGAGACACGGGACATTTAAGCCCCCATCAAATAATGTCTTTGTAATTTCACAGCAAACGGCTGCGTCTAGCCAATCTCAGCTGCTGCCTTTCTCTAATTGTATCTCTTCAGGTGCCTCCCCCTCTCTTCTTGTCTTCCTGTCTGTTTTCCTCCACAGATGTCGCCCCCTATCTCGCCTTGTTTCTTGAGCTGTCCCTATCTCTGACAGCTACAGACTCTATTAGCTTGGATTGGTTACAGTTCACAGCCATGAAATGATCCTCTGCAAAAGCAAATCTGAACAGCTCACATTAATTGCAATGTGGAACATGCTGTATCTGTTCATGTGGCATAACAGTGAAGTGATCTGATGGTGTCACTTCAAATGCTTAAGTTAGCAGTCACTGTCAATGGGGATGGGTGGATGGTTGAATGGAAGGGGGGGGGGGGCATCAAGGTGTGGTGGCCCCCTACAAGGTGAGTCCACCTGAGTGAGGAGGACGATACCAGGGCAGTGATAAATGTGGATGCTCTGAGGCTGCAGAAGGGAGTGTGTTGCCTAATACATGAATACAATTCCAGAAGTCCAGTTTGACAAACAGATCCATGAGTTTAAATGCCAAAATGCTACACAGCACTTTACAATACTTTGAGACAGGATTTTACAACAGCAATCATTTTATCTTTGGTCATGATCAACACAATGAAAGATGACCTGTAGAAATACAGTGTTCTCTTTACAAAGTAAAACTAACAATGGCAGTTTGTGTTTTTTTTCATGCAGAGCTAAAGTCAGTCTGAAGGCAGCCGAAGGCAGAAGTGCTTGTTGGATAGTCGAATAGCTTCAGAAACCCCCTCTCTCCACACATTTTTCCAAAGGCAGACTAGGGGGTTGCTATGCCCAACCATTTGTGTACCAAACCAACAATCTGACATTAACACCCACTTCTCATCACAATTGGCCAGCATGACGAGGTGAGAAAGGAGCAAGGGTTTGAACCGTTTGAACTTGTTTCTCTAGCTCCCTTTTATAAAATTTTTATAGCCTACAACTATTTATGGTACTTGGTAAACTGCAAACTGGTAAACAACCAAGTAAAACTATGAACGTATTCCAGAAGAGACTGTCTGAAAATATGTGCTAGTATCACCATATTTAAACATGATCAAGTCTCCTCTATGACAGCTGTTATGACCCGGCTCGTCTTGGAGAGCAGTAACATATAATTGGGATTGGAAATGAGGTGGAAAGCGACAACTGGAAGGTTCTGGTTAAAGTCAGGTGTTTAATTAACCAAGGAGTGTGCTTGCAGAAAGAAATACAAATGAAAGAGGCTCTACATGTGCTGACAAACAACCAATACCCAAAATGAAACAAATGAGGGTCTTGTCCAAAGACAGTTATTTAGCTCAAACATACACTAAAGAACAAAAAGAGGTCAGCACCCATAAGCTTAGAAAACAATGGACAAAAAAACCTAGCAGTTATTCTGCAACTTAGAGGTCTAAAACTAGAGACATTTTCACTCCTGCTTCAACTGTGACGTGGTCAGGCGGCATGTGTTACAAACTAGTTCTGATCAGGCATGGCATGACCCTTAGACTGAATACAAATCAATTTTGGTGGCATTAATCTATTATTGCACACTAGGTTAATGGAAAGATGTTAATGGTTACAAAAAGAATCTTATTCACTCTAGGAAGCATAAACTGAGGTGAATGCGAGTTGAAATGGTTTCAGCTTAAGAGAGAATTTTGCTCTTGTTTTGAAGATTTTTGATGCCACATCTGTACACAGTTGCTGCGTACATTGCTAGCGGGCTAAAATCTACAGCTAACATCTGAACAGCCACAGTGAACATTCGCCATCGTTTGTGGTGAATAAAATCGGATACTCTAGCAGTCAAATTTGGATAAATTAAGTAAAGTGAAAATTTGTTTTTGCCTGTTTTCTCCCAGATCTAGAATGCCTTTCTAAATACTTAATGCAGTAATAAGAACATGATCCCTCACCGGCTTCCCACCAGCAAACAAACTGCTTTTTGGGAATGCACAATGCATCACCAGTAGCAGCTTTCCAACAGAGTTGAAGTGTTTAGGGTGGATTTACCCTTTAAGCCCTCATTCTGCTGTGACATAAATTTTCAGAGATGTGAAAAAATTATTGCCATAATTAAACACTTCATAGGAATTAAGTGCTGCAGCAAAGAGATATTCTAGTCTTTTTACAGACTAGTGTGTGTTAGTGTGAGAGAGTATGTAATTCTTCAGAGGGCGAAGTGCGTGGGAGATTTAGTGATGATTTAGTGCAAGCAGTCATAGTGGTACAGAAGTGGAAATGTTTTCCTAAGGCTCACAGCACTTAACAGCTGCGGGTTACATTAATAAACCAACACACTCTCATACGCACACATATCTCACAAAAACACACCTGATTTTCCCACCCGCTGGAGTGCAGCAATGATGAAGTGCAGATTGAAAAGCATTTGATGTCAGAACCTGGCAATTATATTCACACACATCTACTGTACATTTACTATCACGCATACTGGAACTATACTATATGCAGCAATTTAGCTGTAGGATACCATAAACAGATCACAGCATGCCTGGACAAAACATGACAGCGTTAACAGTGATGACAAATATAGTGTAGAGAAAGAGATGCTTAACTTTTCCACTGCTGACACCTTTTAGTGCCTTCTTCTCTTCGTCCACCTCCCTCTGGAACTCTGCTTCTATGTGCTTCTACCTTCAATCATCTTTCTTCGCTACAACACAGTGCTAAATACTAATGTCAGTGCTAAATACTAACGTCAGTAGCTACAATTGCGTTTGGTAGCAAATGTTCAGTATTTCTGAATGTTTGCCTGAAATGTCAGGTTAAAACATCAGACAGAGAGTTCTGACCTAGAGATACCATTTTGCAGCAACATTCACCAGTGGCATGTTTGAATTTTTTATCCAAACAGATAACAGAAGTGAAACATTTTGGTGAATTTTAATGCTGAAATAAAAATATCCTACAAGTAGATTCAAACTAGAAAGGAAAATAAGAGACACAGTAAACCAAATAATCTGGTCCAGAGCTGCTCACAGTTCAATCAGAAGGGACTTGACTGCGCTAACGATAATAAGTTATTGACATGTGATACATTTAATGGGGGTGGTGAAGCTGCAGAGTCATAGAACCCCTCCCCCTAGGAATCTAGACACTTGTGATGGCGATGAACGGATGAAGAAAACTGGGGGTCTGGTTGTAATGAAGAGAAGAGTTCTGCTGAGCTTGAACTGGGCTTGTATGTATTCAAGTATTTCTTGTAGAGACACAAATGAACATCTGATCAACGTCTTCATTGGTAACTCTCAGGGCAGTTGTCTGTTTTTTTCAAAAGCCGAAACTATCAGGACAAAGTGGAACTTGTACGAGAGAAAATGGTGCGTAAATTATACTTGCAAGTTGAATCACGAGTGTACGAGCTAGCTAGCTAGAGGTTTTTAGTTGCTCAATGCAAGTATCACATTCAAGTCAATGAGTGGTTGACAAAAGCCGTTTTTCCATTACCAGTACCAGCTCAACTTGACTCGATTGTACTCGACTCGGTTTGGCCGTGCTCTGTTTTCCATTGCAGATCGTACCTAGAGATAGTACCCATCAATGTGGCTGGTCGTCATAGCAACGCCACACACAACTGCCGTGACGTAATGTTCAATGCGACACACACACCAGCGCACAGCTGTCTCTTCATTTAAGTTAAAACCTAAAATGTTTCAACATTACTCAGAATGTAAAGACATATAAGCGGTATGAAAACCTTCCAGCTGTGTTTTCCTCTGCCGTTGTTGCTGCAGCGGTCCGTGTGACGGCGGGAGCAGAGGGCTCTGTGAGCGGGCAGCTAGCCGGCCTCGCAAGCTTCTCAACCCCCGAAAACTTTCAAGCACATTTTTGTTCCGCCATCACTTCTCGTAAAACTAGCAATATGAACATTGTAAAATATAAATCTTTCTGTTGCGGGCCTCTGTCAGCGCAATGATGATGCAGTGAATAGTGACAATTCTCTCTGACCAATCAGTAGTCTGCTGTGTTTTCACATCACATTTTAGTATAGCCTGAGCTCGCTTGAAACCTCCACGGAGGTGATACAAAAAAAAAGTACCTGGCAGCCGGTAAAGGTACAACTTTTCCACAATGGAAAACCAAAAAAAGGCGAGTAGAGTTGAGGCGAGTCGAGCTGGTACCGTGCAGTGGAAAAGGGGCTAAACAGGGGCTTAAAGTAACTGGCTGACAGTTACATTAAATACAATTATTGACTTGAATTCAGTTAATTTCGTTAAAGGTTGAGTGTGTAAGTTTTAGTGGCATCTATAGGTGTTGCAAATTGCTATCTGATTGCAATCAATGGTTGCTGCCTTTGCAAGTGCGTAGGAGAAGCTACGTTGGCCAACACGATAAATAATACGTGTGGTCCTTCATTTGTCCAAATTTCACTTCTCTTCTTACTTCTAACAAACCAGATGACTACTACTACTACTCTACCACTGCTTCTTCTTCTTCGTATGTATTCAATGTAGAGATGAAACCGAAACATGCTCTGTAAAGCAGTTTTTCCATTTGGGTTACTGTTGAAACATTGCTGTACAACAGGGCGACTTCCATTTACCCACGGTGTATGTAGCTAGAAATGGCTCATTCTAAGGTAATAAAAACAATAGTTCATTATGTAAGTTCTTTATAGACAACTGAAAACATAGTTATGTATATAAAATTGCATTTTATATATTGCATTTTATAATCAATAGATCCTCCAAAATATTACACACAGAGCCTTTAATAAGGATTGTTTGGATCTGGTTTCACTTATTACAAAAAAGTACCACAAAAAAGCTGTTTATCAGAAGTACATGTAAATGAAGTACATTACATTTACTAATTTATCTTTTATCGCTTTTATCCAAAGCGACTTACAATTGCTATATATGTCAGAGGTCGCAGGCCTCTGGAGCAACTAGGGGTTATGTGTCTTGCTCAGGGACACACTGGTGGATGTGTCACAGTGGGATTTGGTTCATTTGGATTGGTCATACCAAAGGCGTGTTGTATCTACTGCGCCATCCCCACCCATGTAAACAAGCTGTACTGTAAATTCCAGATCCATCATCAAACTTCTCCAGTTTACCACTGGTGTTTACATCTTTATCAGCCGTTCAAGTACAACTTCCTAAAATCATTTTGAGAAAGAGCACCAAAACACAGTTTTAGTTTGGTCTCTGTCAAGCTGGCACATCTTATTTAGAAAGAAGACACAGATTCAGCCTTCAGGTTTTCTAATAGACTCACCAAGCACAATGTACTGTATATTCTGACCCCTTGTTTGGCATTGTCAAAACACTCTCTGGAATATCACTAAATGATAGAAACAGCAGGTTGAGGAAAAAATGTAAATTTCCCCTCTTGGAATGCATTAAACACAGAGACTGATCAGATTCAACTATATAAAATGATCTGAGGGTGAAATTGGCTTTCACAATGTGGATACCTATTTTAAAAACCCGTATAGGTTTATACACCATTGGTTTGCCCGCTGTTGTGTAAAATTAACCTGAAAATGTTTTCCCATCATGAAATTTGTCTCCATGTCTTATTTCTCAATCAAAATGTGCAATGAGCGCAACGCTTTGGCGGCCAGAGGCGATTTCTGAATTATTTAGACTTTAAACAGCCTGATGCTGCTTCCATCACCTCATCACAGATTCAGTCACGGAAGCAGGTCATCAACCTTCATCTATAATCCACAAAGAGGGGTTCCCTATCCATTAACACCTTCACCGTTGAACGCAGGACTTGAAAACCCAGACAAATTACATTAGAAGGGGGGTGTATATATGTTGGTGAGGGAGGAGGCTGTTGATGTGATTATGTTGAGATACATTCAAATGGGATTTTCCCCTCTTTTTTAAAGCAGAACTGTACTTCACGTGGACCCTATTTTAAGTTCTTTCCCATCATCCTGATCAGTTTTGGCCATCAGTTGCCTCATTATAAAGATTCTTCATTCTTGCTTGACTTCATTTCAACACTGCTAAAAAGTCAGTCACCTAAACTCTCAAAACATGAGGCCCAGTTCAGAAGCACAGTGAAAAAACATTTTTTTATGACTTCTATATCTTATCTATGATTATGACCACGGGTATCTGGCGTCTGGCAATTATGAGGAAGCGATATTACAAAGGTCTCATGATTATGAAATAAATCTCATAATTATATTTTTTTCACAATATCAGATTTGATTGAGTTGACACACCTGCATTTAGCTGATCATGAATACTAAGACTCTTCCTGACAGGTAACAGCTGCCCCTTATGAAAAATTGGTAGCCTGCTAATCATGAGTGAGATACAAACCAATTCCTTAATGTGCTTTGCCACTTAAGATTAAAACAGAATTTATCATAATTAGCCAAGAACTGGTTTAAGGAGGTCACTTAGACATCATAGCATTAATTACATCAGTACAACGTTGTCATGCTTTTCCTATCACTCTGTGAAGTTTTGCTCTTTAACAGAAGTAGTGTAAATGAAAGGTTTTAAGTCACTACAGTCCTCTGATTAGCCTTGAATTTGTCTGCAATATTAAACAGCTTCAAACTAAAATCCTGATCATGCACATTGAGCCACAGAAAAACCTTTACAATGACATAGCAGCAGAAGAACTTTTTGCATTTTCAGAATGTGAAAAAAAACAAAACAAGAAATAAGTTAAATTTGACAATTCTGAGAAATACACCTGCGTGCTTCCAAACCTTTTGTTAGGGTAGTGTTACCAAATCAGCAGCTATGTGTATATAAACCCACCATATTATGAAGGCAGTGCCCTTGTGTACACAACAGGGTGTTCAAGGCAGCACAGTTTCCATTTAACAAAACGTTTATCTATGTATGAACTTGGCCCTGGTCTAATGTTCTGCCCATTGCAGAAAAATTATAAAAAATGGTAGTTCTGATCAGAGCAGAAATACATAGACAATTGAATCAAAATAGATTATTATGGGAAAAGAGGATTCAGGCAAGGGTGAGAGATCTGATTGAACATCGGTAAAACCCATCAGTTATTTACATGCAAGTAACAAAACCTCTATTTTAGCATTTGTAACATTCATTATTTTGTAAAAAAAAAAATAAAAATAACAGTTTGCAGGGTTGCTCACTTTGACACATTGTTATGTCATCATAATAAATAATGTCATGATGTATCATACAAAATCACATACAGCAGGCTGAACTGTTCTGTCAAAGATAATAGCTGTGAATAAGATCAAAGTCCATTTCATGTCATTTGTTAAACCTTTAAAGTGCATAAAAAAAGTGTATAACTGAACAGATCAAGGGATGATTGCTTCTTGTGTCTTTGATGTACCTCGCAGCTCAGCTCACAATGCAGATTTATGAATCCTGAATACAGCTTAATATCTCTTTCTTCCTTTTTGCCTGTTCCTCTTTTATAACAAATCACTCCATTGAGGCAGGTTCAGACTTGGGTCTTGTGCAGCTTCTAGCAGAACTGTCCCCTGTGTGTGGGACAATAATCGACTATTAAGGGATTGCTGGCAAGAGAGAGTGTGGGATCATTTGTGTGTACAGTATGTGTGTGTGGGTTGGTGTATGGCGTGGTAAAAGTTGCAGCGTGAAATCTATCAGCAGTGGGAGAAAACAAGCCTGCAGGGCTTTTGAGGCTGTTGAGAGTTTTCACCTTCAGAAAAAAAACTGGCAGCAGTAAACTTAATCCTACTCCTACAGGGCAAGAGGGGGCCCAGCCAACAAGAAAGAAAGACAGAAAGAAAGAGAGAAGAACAGTGAGGGAGGAAAGTGAGAGTTTTTAATGTCAGGGCTTTTGTTTTCAGGAATACAGAGCTTAACAAATCAAGTACTGCACATGATCAAAGACAGTTTTTTTGCCTTCCCATTCTTGCTTTGTGTTCGGAATGAGCAAAGCAAACATGGGCATTTTGTAGATGCAAAAGGACAAAAGTTGCTGACAGTTGCATTGTCTGCTTGATTTTTTTTAGGGATTTCAGTGTCTGTCTGCTAGTTGGTCGCCACTTTAGTCCAGACTGAAAAATTTCAACAACCATTGGTTGGATTGCCTTGAAAAAAGTGCGCAGAGGATGAATAATTTGGTGATGACTTTTCCTCTAGTGCCACCATGAGTTTGAATTTCTTTTGTTTGTTTTTAGTGAAATATCTCAACTTTTGGATGGACTACAAGTACAGTTGTGAAACTTTGGTGATCCCTGGCTTTTCCTTTAGAGACATCATCAGGTTAAACTGTAATTTTGTCTGGCACCTTAGTTTTATGACCAAATACCTGAAAAACATCACCATGCCCATGACATCCCTCGGTTGTACTTTGTTTTTTGTGCTAATTTGTAAATAACAGTATGCTAACACGCTAAACTATTATAGAGAACATGGTCAACGTTTTACCTCTAAAC
>NC_060169.1:6072072-6084423 GCF_021292245.1 Micropterus dolomieu | reverse complement strand
ACATCGGTAAAACCCATCAGTTATTTACATGCAAGTAACAAAACCTCTATTTTAGCATTTGTAACATTCATTATTTTGTAAAAAAAAAAAAAAAAAAAAAAAAAAAAATAACAGTTTGCAGGGTTGCTCACTTTGACACATTGTTATGTCATCATAATAAATAATGTCATGATGTATCATACAAAATCACATACAGCAGGCTGAACTGTTCTGTCAAAGATAATAGCTGTGAATAAGATCAAAGTCCATTTCATGTCATTTGTTAAACCTTTAAAGTGCATAAAAAAAGTGTATAACTGAACAGATCAAGGGATGATTGCTTCTTGTGTCTTTGATGTACCTCGCAGCTCAGCTCACAATGCAGATTTATGAATCCTGAATACAGCTTAATATCTCTTTCTTCCTTTTTGCCTGTTCCTCTTTTATAACAAATCACTCCATTGAGGCAGGTTCAGACTTGGGTCTTGTGCAGCTTCTAGCAGAACTGTCCCCTGTGTGTGGGACAATAATCGACTATTAAGGGATTGCTGGCAAGAGAGAGTGTGGGATCATTTGTGTGTACAGTATGTGTGTGTGGGTTGGTGTATGGCGTGGTAAAAGTTGCAGCGTGAAATCTATCAGCAGTGGGAGAAAACAAGCCTGCAGGGCTTTTGAGGCTGTTGAGAGTTTTCACCTTCAGAAAAAAAACTGGCAGCAGTAAACTTAATCCTACTCCTACAGGGCAAGAGGGGGCCCAGCCAACAAGAAAGAAAGACAGAAAGAAAGAGAGAAGAACAGTGAGGGAGGAAAGTGAGAGTTTTTAATGTCAGGGCTTTTGTTTTCAGGAATACAGAGCTTAACAAATCAAGTACTGCACATGATCAAAGACAGTTTTTTTGCCTTCCCATTCTTGCTTTGTGTTCGGAATGAGCAAAGCAAACATGGGCATTTTGTAGATGCAAAAGGACAAAAGTTGCTGACAGTTGCATTGTCTGCTTGATTTTTTTTAGGGATTTCAGTGTCTGTCTGCTAGTTGGTCGCCACTTTAGTCCAGACTGAAAAATTTCAACAACCATTGGTTGGATTGCCTTGAAAAAAGTGCGCAGAGGATGAATAATTTGGTGATGACTTTTCCTCTAGTGCCACCATGAGTTTGAATTTCTTTTGTTTGTTTTTAGTGAAATATCTCAACTTTTGGATGGACTACAAGTACAGTTGTGAAACTTTGGTGATCCCTGGCTTTTCCTTTAGAGACATCATCAGGTTAAACTGTAATTTTGTCTGGCACCTTAGTTTTATGACCAAATACCTGAAAAACATCACCATGCCCATGACATCCCTCGGTTGTACTTTGTTTTTTGTGCTAATTTGTAAATAACAGTATGCTAACACGCTAAACTATTATAGAGAACATGGTCAACGTTTTACCTCTAAACCTCAACATATTAGCATAGTCATTGTAAGCATGTTAGCATTTAGCTCAAAGCACCACTAAATACAACCTTATAGAGCTGCTAGCATGGCTGTAGACATCTCAGGGTAAGGCTTCCCTGTAGGCATGCTCTCAGTTTCATATTTCCTTTTATGACATTGATAGGACATGGATACTTATGAGGAGCAAAATGGCAGTAATTCAGCTGTTTTGCCAAAACAGATGAGTGTTTGAACACATTTTTATGTTCTGTTTATCTTGCTTAAATTATTCTGAAAACCTGCATGTACCAACATCTGTCTCAGGTGACACTGTAGAGTTTCATGTAAGAGCTGACAAGCAGACAGATGTTTTATTTCATGTCATCCTCTCATCTTTCCTTTCTCCATGCATGACTACTGTGTGATAAAGTGAACAAACAAGTTTTATTTATTCAAGAAGTCTAATAGGAAGACTGATACTGACGAACCTCTGCAGACCCTGAATACAATGAATTGTTTATATCAAAATAACAGGTGAATGCAACATATAAACCCAGTGTAATAGTATCAAAGAACGTGTCAAATTCACAGTTCTGGATCACAAAATTCTCATCAAGACACAGGAGAGGTGTGTGGGAAGTTTGAGGGCAGCCAAAGTTCTTGAAGTCCTATTCCTTTTTAAATCATCAGTGCAAAATAATGACTCCGTGCTTTTAAAAAATCAGAATGTAAATCCTACTACTTTAAATCCTGTAAAGTAAATCCTAGGCAAAATGGCAACATAATAAAAAATACAAAAAAACGGCAATGTCACAGTCTCATGTCACAAGACAGGTCACTCTGTATGTGCACACTTGAATATTACACCCTACATGATTGTTTCTCGCTCCAAAACCACAGAATGTGGACAGGAGTGTCCACTTACCATTGGCCAAATAGCGTATCTTTTTGACAGGAGCATCAAGTGAGGCTCATATATTATTGCAGGAACAAACTAATGGAAAATTATTAAATTATTATTATTATTATATATGTCAGAAATAGGGCGGCGCGGTGGTGCAGTGGTTAGCACTGTCGCCTCACAGCAAGAAGGTCTTGGGTTCAAACTTTGGTTGGTGTGGAGTTCTCCCTGTGTCCACGTGGGTTCTCTTCGGGTGCTCCGGCTTCCTCCCACCTTCCAAAGACATGCGGACTAGGACTCTTGTGTTTCTGTGATGACTGGAATTGGGGCTACTGTAAAAAATTTAAAGGAAGGTCACGCTGTCCAATAAATTTCAGGCAAATCATTTTGAAGTTGTGGAAATATTTTGTTGAAAGACGGACACACATCAGTGTCAAACATTCTGTAACCTCACTGCATCTTTAGGTTGTTGTTGAAAAGAGCATTCATGTAAGGGAGAAGAAATATTGCAAATGTTCCCAGCCTTTCACATGGTAGGCCTACTCCATTATTATTAACCACTAATAGCCACTCTTACATGGTCCAATATAAACATAAAGCCCAAAGACCATATTCAGCCGTGTGTCCAAACAGGCTGCTATCTGATGCTAATTTAATACAGGAGACAGAGACAGAGGAGCTGAGCGAGAGACCGCAAGCTAGCTGGTTTGAAAACAGAGCCGGCGCAGTTAGAGTCACCCTCGCCTCGCCACTGAGGCTAATTTGCAGACGTTCATTTCCTCCAATCTGTCAGGGCGGGCGGTGGGATCAGGGAGAGCAGGAGTGGACAGGGGGAGTAGCGAGGAGAAATAAGGCTAAATGAGACTCTGGGGGGATTTAAAACCACAGAGCAACTAGCTGTGTCCCTCTTTCTTCCAAAGCTTGGATCTATGAATTTTTCCCTCCTCTTCCTCCTTTTCATGGCTCCAGTCTCCAGAACAAAATAACCTCTCTTCTTCACACTCTCACAACCACCATGCTGACAGAGCAGGGATTAGCATTCAAGCACTGCTAGGAGTGGCCTTAAGATCTGCAGGGTAAACTATCGCTCCTGTAAGCAAAACTGAGCATGTGCCCTTCTTTTTCCTCGCCTCAAAGACCACACACTCACCCAAGAGACATTGTTAAGAATTAGTACAAACACAGAGGGTGTTACTGTGGATGCCATTGGCTTTATTTCGTTTGCAGGAAAAAATCAACTGCTGAAATGTCTTTTGAAGCTGAAATCCACAAAATGTTGTTAATGGACTACATTTATATAGTGCTTTTCTACCTTAAAGGACAAAGCTCATTCACACACGCACACCCCAAATATTTGATGGCACATTTACGTTTGGAGTCTCCCTACTCTGTTACTGTGAAATGTTGGTTGTTTTTTGTTGACAATGCTAATGCTGTTTAACTTCATCACCTCAATAAATTATTTATTTGCGCTCTCACTACCTGGTAGGTTGATGACATTTTCAGTGCAAACCAACCAACGAGGTAAGCGACTTTACAAATGCAACACTAGATGCTGTCTCTTTTTGCCCGTAGTTGAAAACCTAATAATTAATTGTTCACATATAAATGCCAAACATTTCTAGGTTCTAGCCCATCAAATGTGAGGCAACATTTCTTTTCATTTATCTCATATATTATTTCTGAAATCCTTATTGTGTGACATTTTAGAGAGAAGTTAATGGATTAAACATTTTGATATCTGAGTGAGGGTCAGTCATCGATTGTACAGCCTTGAAATGACGTCTGTCCAAAGCAAATGCCTGTAGCCTCAAGACTACAAAAAGCAAAGTGAAACTGCACAACAACATACAACTCGGATGAGCGTTTTTTGAGGCATCACCATTGCTTAGGTCTTATTAAATGAATAGTTAGACATTTTAGGAAGTAGCTTGTTCACTTTCTTGGGTAAGATTATAAAATCAGTTCTACTTTTACATCTGTCAATTCATCAATTAAGATGTGTGACAAGTGTTGCCATTTGCATGATGACCATAAGCAGTTGCTGTTGCTAGACAAATATTCACAGCAGGCGTGATAAGTCATTATTCCAAAACATCATCCTGATCTTGATACAGTCTACAGACATGATAAGTGTTGTGGTTTATGTGTGGCAAGTTTCATAAAGCTTTTGTTGAATTATGTTTCATGTTTTAATATAGTGCCAGCACTGATTTGTAGTTCAGAGGATATGTGTGCGGGGTTGTGCTGACATTGTGGTTACAGTAATGACATGTTTAGGAGGATGATGGCGCCAGACAGCTCAGTAGACCCCTACCACACTTATAATTCGAGAACAGAATTGTTTTGGTCAGAAGTGTTCAACACACAGCGGCTTGAATGATACCATATGAAAGCAAACAGTCCAAACAAATGCTGTGGGCCACAGTGCATTATGAATGTATCTGGAATTTAGAGCACCCACTTGCAATATTAGGCAGTGTAGACAGTGTGTAATTACTTTAAATATTCCTCTGAGGGATTTCACAGATCTCTGACTCTACAGAGAAGCAGCAGTGGCAACCCTGAAGCTGGCAGAGCTTCATGTTTCATTAAGCTGATACTCTTCACCCCTGCGACCCAGAGCACTTTGATTTTCATGTCTTGCTCACGAACGCATGGACGGAGAGAGTTTCATACATCAAACCTGGGCGACCCAAAATGACCTCTCTAACCTTCCCTGTGCCCGTACTCCCTTAGACAACACAAGTTCAAAGACATTCAGACACAGTGTCTGGTTGTCAAACAGATTTATGTGTTTGTGTGTTTGTTTTGGTCTAATCAGCTGCAACATCCCATAAAATATCTCTAATTATTTTTTAACAGATATTCTGAAATTAATTATTTGAAGATCATGTTCTTATTTCATGCCTTTCATTATGAGATAATGGCATTAAGTAAACATTTTAAACCTGTTTGTTTAGCAAATAGTTATGTTTTTGGAGGAAAGCAGAATGTTAAACCTGCAATAACTGAGGAAACAAGTTGTAAACACGGTTGTGATCATTGACATTTTAAGGTGATACAGCTAATTTGTTCACAAATACTTGCTCATAAACACACCCGGCAGTTATGGAGAACATTATCATTCATTTGGAATGGTTGCCACCAACTCCTGAGAAAAAAATATCTGGCTCTTTAGCTGCTATTTCTCAAGTGAAGTATTCTCACCAGTTAATAACTGGTGAGCATAACTGTTTCTGTTTGCCTCATGCTGAGCAGGTACTGTAGGTGGGGTTTTACACATTTTTCACTGAAAATAGCTGCCTTGTTACAACAGCACTATGAGAGTGAACCAAAAAAGTAAGGTTGTGGGCCAGACAGCTAAACAATGAGCTGAAAAGCACAAGGTTTGAACTCAACTTGGCTTAATGTTACTATAATATCTTGATAGTGTTCTATCAAGTTAAGCTTTTATGGATAATATATGTTTTAGATGAAAAGTCTTTCTGGGCTTAAGTGTGTCACATTGCCTGCAGTTGTGTCTCTGGCCACGATGCCCAAATCACTGCTCAGCACACTGCTGTTCATAGGGAATTGGTTTCTTGTTGGTTCACTTCCAACAAACGTTTCCTGAGAGCAAAACAGGTTCCTTTTGCATTTGTGCACTAGACACATTCTTTACAAAAAGAAGAAATCAGACATCAGCTACTTCATCCAAATAACCAAAAGACTTTGGTTCTGCTTTGCCAGACTGGCAAGGCAGGTTTGTTTGTGTGTGTAAATTGGGTGAACTGACTCTTTAATTATTCCTTATTGATGGTGCAGTAAATATCCACAGATTGATTAATTCTTATCATTCGTGCAGTGTCTATAAGATTAATATTTGTAAGAGAACCCATGTGGCTATTGATCCGGTGGTAGAGTTGGCTGTTGATCAATCATTGGTTTGTTGCTTTAGGTGAATGTGTCTACCAAATGAGAAGAACACTCTAATTACATTTTACAAATAGAAATGTCAAATAGTCACTGTTTATTAAAAGTCTTGGGTATGTGTCTTTAGTGTGTGATGTGGATGTGTCAGCATGCTCGCCCGTCTCCCCCTCTGGCCCCCTCCTTGTAAAAAATATGTTTTGTTCACGCCGGATTCAGCAGCACAATTAACACTGCGGCCTTTTCTGTCTCGGCTCTTTAGGCCAAGAGATGAAGCATGAAATGAATTCTGTGGCCAACGGCCGGGCCAGCTGGATTTGGACTGTGCCAACACAATGGCTGGGGCCAGTGCCAGGGCACTTATTTGCTTTTGCTATTAAGTTGTTTCTCTTGGTGTCTAATGAGTACTGTCAGCGTAAACTTCAGGTTATTATGTCTTCATGCCCTAACCCTAGATATGTCTGCATTTCAATATTATTCATATGCTCTGATATAATTGAGCTAAGCACAAATAATAGTACTGTTTCTACCACTTTTCTTAAAATAAAAATGAAAAAGGATTGGAAAAATTTAGTTAAAATGTTTAACGCAACTTTTACTTTTTATTTATCAGTAGAGCCGTGCTGTTGTTTCACAGCTCTTGACTGGTGAACAACCTGCAGTGTCTAAGAGCGATCAGGTTTGTTTCTCTCTGTCTGCAGAATCCGGACCTGATGTGGCCCATTCTGCGTCCAGAACTGCCAAACTGCTGCGTTTATTTATTGTTTTTATTTTTTTATTTTGTTCCTTTCTCTGTGCTGGAGTTCTTTTAAGAACTTGGAGGCTTTATCCAGATTATTATTAAATTTGTTAAATTTTAATAAGAGTGTGTTTTATTCATTTAGTGTGTCATTTAGTTTGTACTTTATCTTTTTTGTATTATTCTTTACACTTGTTAAAGCACTTTGTAACTTGTTTTTGAAAAGTGCTCTACAAATAAGGATTATTATTATTATTATTATTACTTCAATATATTCCCCGCAAATCTGATGTTAATATATAGATTTTACTCATGGATAGAGACGTTGGACAACTGTATGAATGAGCACTTTAGAGATATATTGATAGTAATTATAATTATATATACATAGCCTATACATGGCTGGTCTGGTTGTATACTCAGGAAAGATTGTGAAAATGGATGGATTTAGCCGGAGTAGTGGCTTAATCGAATATTGACAATTTGGTTGTGGCCCCATGGGGCTTTATAGAACCATGATAGAGAATGATCAAGAAGTGAATTTGTCCATTATGCAATCCAGGTAGACTTCCGTGTTTGAGGACTGTGCTGTTTTTTACATCGCCCACTAGATAGCTGATGTGCCACAATAACCAGTCTAGTTCAAATGAACGAAATGACTCAAAAAAATATTAGTTAATTTTAATGAACGAGATTTGAAGATTCGAGTCTGTCACAAGAGTCACTTTTACCATCACTACAGCCTGGCCATCAGCTATAAAAGCCCTGAGAGCAGAAAGCCACAATTTGGCGAACGTTACAGCGCTAATGTTAGCTGTCGATCAAGTTAAGCTAACGTGTGTGTGTGTACATTGTTGCCATATTGCAAAAGCAAATGTGAAATAAAAGCAAAAATATTTATTGATAAATAGAGAACCAGAGCAGATCTGATAACTACCTCTGTAAATGGGCACAATGTAGTTTGTCTGAGTGGCGTTACCATAGTGTGACGTTAGCGGCGGGCGCAGGACCCCATGCAGATCTGGTCATTAGCTCTGCACAGCTACGCTCAGTCTGTCTGTACCGCTCAGTAGCAACAACAGCCTGGTAACTTGCTTCAGGTCTTGGCCAATCAGAAGACAGGGGGGGTTAGAGGGGGGCATCTACAGCTTGTTTCAAACAAAGGTTGAAAAATGAAGGCCTACATGAATGACCAGTATATGATATAAAATGATTTTTATCTTTGAATCGTGCAAAGCTGCCATATAGGAGTCACAGAACAACAATATAGGACTGGAAATGCAGTATAATAGGTCTCCTTTAATACTCCTTATACGTCCATCCATCCAACTATCACATAAATGCAAATCACAAACAGAGGCAGCAGAACATTTCCCAAATGACTGCTGTTCACAAATTGTAGATCCATTTATGAGTCCTATAGGGCTCTCATCTGCAGCAGGTATGGCATTTGTTTTTATCAGTGAAACAGGGGGAGAAGAAATGACCCCATGTTACAAATTGCAGCTCACATTTGGCAAATGTAGTGAAACAGGGTATAAATATATAGCTAGCAGGATTTCCCATGGCTGTTGAATTTTTTTTTAATAATTATGAGAATCAAAATTTTCTCAAAACACGGAAAAATACAAACCAAAACTATCTGCAGGTTAAGTGTGAAAATAAATATGGTTTTGAAATTTGGGTGAGCAAAATCTTAAGTGAAAAAATGTGAACTTAATGGTTCAAAATTATTAAATATAATATGAAATTAAAAAGAAAAGAATAATATTTGTTTAGCATACAGTAATGAGACAAACACTATTAGCATGGAAGGTAAAACTTAAGCGTCTTCTTCTGTTCCTCCACCATTAATCTAACGGTTTATTAATTGTGCAAGAGATAAGACTTGTCCTAGTTTGCGAGGTCCATTTACGCAACAGGTGCTGCCCATCATTCAACAGGTACGTGCACACACCTTTGCACCAAGCTGTACACACCCCCCTCCCCCAAACACAGGTGTAAGACTTTATACAAAGAGCAAAGTGTAAACAGGCCTGTCTTTTAGCCAGGAGGCTAACATAAAAGCCAGTTTGGTTTTGAGGCTTCTTTAGGACTGCTCGGTAGCCTATTGACACAGCTGCAAGCCCCACCTTCTGCCCATATCGCCTAAAGAAAAGAAGCTCGCATGGAAGCCTGCATGTACCGCAATCTGTTATTTTGAAGGTTAAAAAAAAATCTAAGAGGGTAGAAGACATTCTGAAGAAGCCAGACAAAAACCCAACAAGCCTATATAAGCCCCAGAGGATCCAGAGCTTTTGTAAGCAGCAAAATTAGGTTTTCTGAGTACACATGCATGCCTGCACACATATGTGCATACATACGTGTTTTTGACGATGGGTATGTGATCTTCATGTGCACTATCTTTCTCCAGCTGTTGCAAGGAAAATGCTGTTGCCTCGAAAAAGAAGCGGCAGGCAATTACAAGTTCCATTCGGAGGAGCACAAAGAGGAGCCAGCGGTGGCCGATAGAAAAGACGCCTATTTATAGTGAACTCCTGGGTATTTAGAGCGGACGGCCAGCTTTGTGTTTGTGATGGAATACGTGGATGAGGGAAATTGTCACGTAATTACACCCCGTTAAGCGTCTGACCTATCATTTTGAAACGTAAAAGGGGACGATTCTGCGAGAGCTTTGTTATCAACGATGGCAAATTTCAAACAGAAGGAAAAAGGTTTTAAATCAAGTACACATCAAACAGCGTGTGATTGAAAGGACACACGTGCACATACACTGCAGTACATCTCTACACACTAGGCACTGATTTTTAAAGGCAAAGAAAATGTGTGAGGGTTCAGCAGGCCGTGTCCACTCTAATGCGGGTGTATTTGTCTATTTTGTCTGTTTTGGCCTTTCATCCACACTATGTGGATGTTTTCCACCTCAGAAAATAAAGCTTTTGGAAACAGTTCTACAGAGTCAGTACATTTAAACATTGCAGTTTGACACTGAAGTATGGAAAGCAAAAACTAAGATTTTTGGAAAGTGATTTGCTATATTGCATGATTTCATTTAAACCACTGTTTCAGCAGTAAGACTAAAAAATGGCGCTCAGTTACCAAATGCAAGGCACAAGATTTTACTACTAGAAAGTTATTACAGGAGGAATTATTTTATCCTCCTTCCTATTGTTTTGCACGTAAATATCTATCTAGAATGTGTGCTTTCATGTGTTTGATTGGCCAACACAGTATGTCGCAAACACTGAGCCAGGCCGAACTGTTTTACAGGATTGCTCTGAGCCCTAAATGAAATGAATGGCTGGATTTGTTGCAAAATGGTGAGTTGGATCGAATGGGTGTAGGTGTAGCAATGACTGGTTGACCCTCACTCAAATATTTTATAAGTTAAGATAAGAAAGACTTCATTGATCCCACACTTGTGTCATCAGCTACACTGAAACATAAAATACTCTAAGTTATAATAGAGTCAGAGGAGACAGAACACTGCTGAGATCAAGCAGAGTGACTAGCCATATTTGTCCAAACTGTCCATCCAATTAATCCCACTCCATACTGGATGACGACAGTAATGCCACCCAGAAGAGAAGAACTTTATTATGCATTATATAGTTTTCAGCAGCCACTAGCGGTGCAGTTCTAAGATTGCAACCAAGTGTGTACTCGTACGCGTGCTCGCTTGAAGTCATGAGCGAGCATAATCCAAAACACAACCACTTTCATACAGAAATCCCATAATAAACGCAGAAACACTGGCATGCAGGCTGTGGCTTTTCTCCAGACATGTTCAGGCTCTGTTACTTCAGTGTTCCCAGCTCAGAGGCAGCTCAACACACTTTAAAACAGCTAGACCGCAGTAAGTAACTTTACTGTAGTGTTAGTGGATGGTTCTTCCTCTGTGTTGTGACCGTTTTGTTGCAGTGTTTTATATTAAGTGGGTCGCGTTAGTTACGGTGACTGGTGGAGAAGCTGTGTACCTGAGTATCAGTAAAACCACAATAAATCTAAATTGAACGTTACAAAACAACCAGCTGTGGATTCGTGCCAACGATAGCGGTCTGCCTCTTCCCTGTATCACTATAAGTTAGGATAGTACACAAATCGCTCCACATTTGCTCACCAAAAACTCACCAAACTTTGCACAAAATTCAGGAGCAGCAAAGAATTCCGTATTTTATGGGTTTTGCACATGGGCATGGCAAAATGGCTCGCTAGCGCACCCTAAAGAGCAGCTCCCGGACTAAGTTTCACCTATGTCTACGAAATTTCTGTGGTACGTGTATCATGTCCAGACGTACAAAAAAGCGTCTTGGAACCGTTGCCTAAACCCAACAGGAAGTCGGCCATTTTAGATTTAATGGTCCTTTTTGTTGATTTACACACTTTGTACTTTAACGAACTCCTCCTAGGGAATTAGTCCGATCGACTTCAAATTTTTGCTGTGTAGTCTAAACCCATTGACGATTAAAACTTGTGCAAACGGTTATTAGCAGTCAACCGGTTTGTCTGTGGCGTGCTGTCAAAAATTGATGATTTGCCATTAAACAGGAAGTTGTCGGAACTTCAGTCTACATGCTCACATCTGCACCAGATTTTACACGTATAATAAGAGTTGTGCCCTGAACACATCCACATGCCAATATTCACTCAAAATCAAAGTGCCACCTGCTGGCAATAGGAAGCGACACGTTTTACGATGTAATGTACTACTCCTAGCAGGCTGGACATATCAACTTCAAAACTGTCCCAGAAAACCCTTAACACATTGATGAAGCAATGTTGTAAAACTTGTCTGCAGTTAATGGCGTGGGGGTGATGTGGCAGCAAAGTTCCGCGCTTAGCCACGACACAGGAAGTTGTTGTAACTCCATTGTACATGCTCAGATCTCTGCCAAATTTACACATTTATGAAGAGTCCCGCCCTGAACACATTTACATACCAACATTCACCCACTATCATAGGGCCACCTGCTGGCAACAGGAAGTGACTTTTAACAAAGCAGCCCCCGCCACACGTTTCACCTACATGTATGAAATTTCTGTGGCAATTCTCATGTTCATGTGCTCTAAACCCAACAGGAAGTCAGACATTTTGAATTTTATGGTCATTTTTGGATGATTTACACACTTCGTACTTTAACGAATTCCTCCGAGGGATTAAGTCTGACCAACTTCAGATTTGTGCTGTGTGGTCTAAAGCCATTGATGATTAAAAGTTGTGATTCGTCATAAAACAGGAAATTGCTGTAACTTCAGTCTACATGCTCAGAACTGTACCAAATTTGGAATATACTATAAAAGTCCTGCCCTGAACACAGCCACATGCCAATATTCACTCAACGTTACAGCGCCACCTGCTGGCAACAGGAAATTACACGTTTTATGCTGTAATGTACTACTCCTAGCA
>NC_060169.1:6035179-6071972 GCF_021292245.1 Micropterus dolomieu | reverse complement strand
GTTTCACCTATGTCTACGAAATTTCTGTGGTACGTGTATCATGTCCAGACGTACAAAAAAGCGTCTTGGAACCGTTGCCTAAACCCAACAGGAAGTCGGCCATTTTAGATTTAATGGTCCTTTTTGTTGATTTACACACTTTGTACTTTAACGAACTCCTCCTAGGGAATTAGTCCGATCGACTTCAAATTTTTGCTGTGTAGTCTAAACCCATTGACGATTAAAACTTGTGCAAACGGTTATTAGCAGTCAACCGGTTTGTCTGTGGCGTGCTGTCAAAAATTGATGATTTGCCATTAAACAGGAAGTTGTCGGAACTTCAGTCTACATGCTCACATCTGCACCAGATTTTACACGTATAATAAGAGTTGTGCCCTGAACACATCCACATGCCAATATTCACTCAAAATCAAAGTGCCACCTGCTGGCAATAGGAAGCGACACGTTTTACGATGTAATGTACTACTCCTAGCAGGCTGGACATATCAACTTCAAAACTGTCCCAGAAAACCCTTAACACATTGATGAAGCAATGTTGTAAAACTTGTCTGCAGTTAATGGCGTGGGGGTGATGTGGCAGCAAAGTTCCGCGCTTAGCCACGACACAGGAAGTTGTTGTAACTCCATTGTACATGCTCAGATCTCTGCCAAATTTACACATTTATGAAGAGTCCCGCCCTGAACACATTTACATACCAACATTCACCCACTATCATAGGGCCACCTGCTGGCAACAGGAAGTGACTTTTAACAAAGCAGCCCCCGCCACACGTTTCACCTACATGTATGAAATTTCTGTGGCAATTCTCATGTTCATGTGCTCTAAACCCAACAGGAAGTCAGACATTTTGAATTTTATGGTCATTTTTGGATGATTTACACACTTCGTACTTTAACGAATTCCTCCGAGGGATTAAGTCTGACCAACTTCAGATTTGTGCTGTGTGGTCTAAAGCCATTGATGATTAAAAGTTGTGATTCGTCATAAAACAGGAAATTGCTGTAACTTCAGTCTACATGCTCAGAACTGTACCAAATTTGGAATATACTATAAAAGTCCTGCCCTGAACACAGCCACATGCCAATATTCACTCAACGTTACAGCGCCACCTGCTGGCAACAGGAAATTACACGTTTTATGCTGTAATGTACTACTCCTAGCAGGTTGGACAGATCAACTTCAAAACTGTCCCAGAAAACCCATAACGCATTGATGAAGCCATGTTGTAAAACTGCTTGCAGCTTTAATTTGTGAGTTTTGAGCCCATTGACAATAAGGCAATGAAAATTTGATTTATTAATAAGTAATTTACCTGGAAAACTTACATATAGCCCCTTTAACATTTTAAAATCTGCTGTGTTTACATCCATGCTTACTTGGTAGCTGTCTTCTTCTTCCCTGCATTTGTTGCCGCATTGCTGAGTTTCTTGGTGCATTACAACCACCTGTGGAACAGTGTGAAACCATTGTCAGGAGTATAAAGTCGTCAGTCTGTTTATACACCACAGTCCTGCTGAATGGTGTTCTGGTAAATGTAGGAAAATGGAAATCTGAACAAACTGCTGAGGCAGGATGAAGGAAAATGGGTTTACCAAAAAGGTACACCAAGAAATAACATGGGGAATATGTCAAATATCACAGATTACAAACTGTAATGTAAAAGTGGATCAATAGCAGGTTTGATGTAACGCTGCGATGCTGAGGGGATGAATTGTGATCCAGGATGAAATGCAGCTGAGGCTAGTGGGTAAGAAGGACGAGCTGCTCCCCTGGGCTCCACCCAGGGGATGCAGGAACACTAAATCACCAGCGGTTCTACTGTAAACGTGAGCTTTAGAGCAGAGCTGGATGTCAATATTTGATCCCATTCCTTGTGGTCGGGGCTGTGACGCATACAGCCAGAGTTGGATTTGTACTGCAGCCCTCCGCAGGCCGTTGAGCCAGCAGCGAACAAACAAGCTGCTCTACATTAACCAAATACCCAATCCAATCGCAAACACAATGCCTTATTATCTTATTGCCCAAAACCACAAGCCGTTATGGAAAACACTGTTGTGGGAGAGATGACTCTTTGTGATCTGAACAGAGCTAATGCAAAAACAAAAAGTAGTTCCAATGCAACAGTTAAAGGAAAGTCACGTTTTTAAATTCTCTTTCATTATTAAATGTCGGACGCCTAAAGTCACAAATGTGTCAATAGTCTGTGTGACAGGTAAAAAATATAACTGACTTCATTACTAATTGCAGAAGTTGACAAAGCTTCATATTTCTTTATTTTAAATATAAAATTTTTATTTAATAAATTGCCCATAAATGTATTTAACATATCAGTTAAATAAGTGAACATAAATGATTTTCCTTTTCCTGCTTACTTTTATTGGTTGTTTCTTCTCTTTCTACTTTTTCAGTTTTTGAACATGCTTCCATCCAATTTGGCTCCCCAAAAGATTTCTGTTAATTTTAGCCTCTTTATTTTACACTGTTACTCACACAATTATAATAATAATAAAGCAATCATGTTAATAATATAGCGTTAATGTGTCATTCATGTATTTTCATACCCTGCTTTTCATTGCTTAATTGAGCTCTGCTGCTGACGTTATTGTTGCTGCACACACCTGTCGTGACGACGTGCATATAATCCTGACAATATTTCAACAAGTAGTACTAGACTTGTTTTGTATTGAAATATATTAATATATAGCTATTAAAACACTGTGTACCTCAGATCCTGTACTGAGATCACATATCATACAAATTATGAACCCGCCCACTGGTGCATTTTTACTGAATTTCTGATCGGTATCCGGTTTCCCCACCAGACCACTGAGGATACATAATTTCAGATGCAGCTCTCTGTGTATGCATGAGATCCATGTATGCGTGCAGTATGACACTTTCTGAGGTCACAGAATGATTAGCAGCAATTTATCCTACATTAAAATATTAATCTTACCCTCAGAGATAATTTTGCCCACAAAGCCATATCAAAGCTCTTTGCCTCTGTTTCCATTTCAGTGGCTTTTACAGAAAGCCTGGCCCTGCCCCATCCAGAGCCTCCAGTGCCACCCCGGCTTCACCTCTCCTCAACCCAGGCCTTGCTGCACTCCCTCTGGGTATGGGGCCTCAGAGCTGGGGCCTCTTTAGTAGCAGCGGCGCCCCCGGCACTGTGAGTCATTGATGGCTTTCTAATGAGGTTTTAAGACCTGATGCCAACAGGCCAGGTGCGTGAGCCTGTATAGGTGGGTTTTGCAGTGTGTGTACTTTGTGCTAGGGGAGGAATGTGCATGTGTTTACTTGCATGTGAACGTGCAGATTCATTCAAATGATGTACACCTGCAGGTACAAGTGTGTGTTTGCTTGTGTAGGTGCTGCTTATGACCATTCATGTCTAAATCTCTCTTGTGGCTGCTGCTGATGTTAATGGTACATCAGTCATGCTGAAAGATGTCAATGGAGCTCTGATTCCTGTAAAACGTATTTAATGTTGCTGTGTTTGTATTTAACTTAATTAAAACCCAACCAAGCCCAAGTAAGAGAGACTGAGTATTTTAACAGGTGAAAGTGATGCTTTGTCAGAGGGAGTCACTGTCAGTTATCCA
Source organism: Micropterus dolomieu (assembly GCF_021292245.1). Classification (NCBI taxonomy): domain Eukaryota; kingdom Metazoa; phylum Chordata; class Actinopteri; order Centrarchiformes; family Centrarchidae; genus Micropterus; species Micropterus dolomieu. The sequence goes on along the minus strand of NC_060169.1, from coordinate 6,068,369 downwards.
GGTTTAACTTGCTTGTATGCTTGATCTGCCCACAGATTTGGAGTTGGATCAATCAGACTTTAGAGCAAGTCTTATATTGCCCTTCTTCCTCGCTCATTGTGACAGTAAACCAGCATGTCCTCATTTCTAAACAACAAAATAATATGTCAATGCTTTCCAAAATGTATGATAGTATGAATTTAAAATTACGTGTTTTCTAATAATAAAGTTAGGTTAAGTGCGGGCAACTAGAACCACTTGGGGAGGATTCTTGAAAGATTGGCTTAATGGTTAAAAATGACTTGGAAACGTTGACTTGGAGACAAGACGTAATTTGGAGTCTACCATGTCACCCAAATTACCCAACAGCCACCTGACCTACACTGATTTTGTACTAAAATCTGTGCATTGCAATGTAATCACCACAATCAGTGGTTTGGCTTGCGGAGGCAAAGTAAATTTGACCAGGCTTTTATATAAGAGTTAAACTTTGGTGAACTTGGACATGCATATGTTCCACTGACTTCTGCCCATTTAGAAAACAAAGAGAACCATAGATTCAAAAAACGGTGAAAACACTACATCAATGGGTTGTTATTTAGGGCATCTTTGTTGACCAGGACAGCTGTTCAGTTCAAAATACTGTGGGTTCGACAAAGGAAAACCCACAGTGGGAAAGGAAAATTTAGGATTGAAAAAACTACCAAGCCTCACAAAATCTGATTACCATACATGTGAAATGTAAGACAGAAGTAAAGAGACTGTAAGTTCTAGATAATACTAGTATTCTCTTTTAGGACACAAAAAGGACATGTTATGATTGGATCTAAAAGCACGAGAATAAAGGCCCTTCTCATTGCGACCGAGGACCAAACCTGTGGTCAAAACCCGAGTCTCCATGCATCGAAAGGCCAACAACGAAGCGAGGCAAAAGCCTGCATCCATGTCAGCGTGTTTGATTTTGGCCACATGTAAACGAGCCCATTGTATGAGGAGAACATGGAGAGAGCGGAGCATCCACGAAAATAAACCTCACACAGAAAAACCCTGTAGTTAGACGGGCCACAGAACAGGCTGCTGGGCTCCAAACCACACCACAGCAGGACACGTGTGTGTGTGTGGTGGGTATAGCTGTGGCACAGAAGCCAGTCCTGGCCATGTGGACTGTGGTGTGGTCGGGTTCCCCTGCTAAATTTAATAAGGGTGTCTCTGGTTACATCATGGCCAGGCAAACTGGAGAGAGAGGGGAGAGAGGGAGACAGGAAGCAGAAAAAATCTGCTACCAGCATTATAATAATTGTAATATTTACTGAACTGTTCTGGTGGTTTGGCATGTTTAATTTAGACAATTACCTAAAATCCATAAGATAAAGCTGGATTCATTTTTGTGGGCCCTTTGTACTCTTCAGATAGACACACCGCCATAGCATATTATCACCATGTATAATGGCTATTGTCATGGCTAACTTGTTAGGAAGAACTTGTTTGGCTATATACCATAGACTGGATGAGCTGTTTACACATAGCAACACAAAGCAACATAACCATTCCTTTGGAGTTATGTTTCTGTTCAACTGATGAGTCCAATATTCACTCTCCGTTTAGCTCAGCTTTGGTCTCCACCAAATCCTGAAAAAAATATCTGGCTTTTTAGTTGTAGATGTACACCACTTTCTTCACCAGCTAGTTGCTAATTTTGTCTGCTGTTTGGTCCAGAGCAGGTAGCGTACTGTGGATGTATCAGAGCTTGTTTGCTGAAATTAGCTGCCTGCTGTGACAGGAAACAAGGTTTGAGGGTGCTGAGACTGAACCACATTACTAAATGACCAATGAGCTAAAGAAGCCAAAAACGTTGTTAGAGCTGCAGAGTTGGCTCTAATTCCCTATGAGTTAATCACTTAGAGTCTTGATTTGACATATATTAATTAAAATAATTAACAATCCTTAATTAATTGATCAATTATTAATTAAAGGCATAGTTATTAATATAATGAAAATATCAATTCATATCTCTGTTCTAATTCTCTATAATTGCTGTCTGGTACAATGTCTTTATGATGCTGCCACTGGGGAGCGCCAAAATGGGGAATTTTCTAATTCTACGCATAGGAGATTTAAAATAGTTGATTAAATAGATTTTATAAAGACTTTGTAGGGATTCAGCTTTGAATTTGAAAAACTGATTGATTGAATATATAAAATACTCAGCAAGCTCACTGCCCACAACAAATCAACCATTTTCTTAAGACTACCATAAATTGTTAGTTTGCTGACAATACAATATGAAGTTGTTGTATAAAGTCTCAATTTATCTGTATATCTATTTATAGTCAGTAACTGCATTAATGTATTTGGGGCTATTTAAAATACTCTCTGTATTGGAGTGTTTAATCAATATCTCACCTTAGAGTGTCAGCCAAATTGACATTATCTTTTTCCTCATGTCCATTTTTGCAAATTGTTTTTATGTTCTAGGTTCAGTCTCCTCACAGCAAGTGACTCGGATGGCAGTGTGTCTGAGTCCCTTTTAACAACAACCTTTTGGTTATTACACAATGATAACGTAACTTTGACAGAAAGTAAAGAAAACAACTTGTTCACAGTTATAGATAACCTAGCCCAAACAACTTTCTCTGCAAGAAATTGATTTCATGATGCACTGAAATCAATGGAAACAAGTCTATAAAAACGTCATGCAAAATCTCTAGTATGGTCCCTTAAAACTGGTGGGGTTACTTGTCAACTTGTATGTATGTGTAAGAGGATTGTGTGTATGTGTGAGAAAGAAAGATGCTCAGGAAATTCACAAGATCCCGTGTTAATCTCAGAAGAGGATGTTCATAGACGCGAGAGGGAAGGTCATACAGTATCTATGTTTTACACATACACACACACACGGACATATACTACACATGAAAGCTAAAAATAAACTTCTAACACCTGCCTGATCTTCTATCTGTTTCGGCCCCCTCATCATCTCCCATAACCCTTCTTTATTTATCAGCGGAAGCTAAAGTGATAAGCCCACAGCTGTTCTTCCAGCTTCTATGAACACACACACACATGCAGTTATTCAGCCATATGTTGAACAGGCCAAACGGTGTCAGATACCAGTGGTGTCTCAGAAAGAGACAGTGAATACGAAAGTCAAAAGAGCAGGAGTTTGACTTTATTGAAGAAACATACTACTTATAGAGTACAATACGAATGTTGAAACAATGTGTACTTGAGCATACAAATTCATTCTCTGTTTGTGTTTGTGTGTGTGAGACCTGAACGAAAGCCCTCAGTGCTGTGCAGACAGGCTCCTGGCCCGCTGTGGGCACATTAATCACAGGTTATAATTAAATGTCTCCATCTCTTCACCCAGAGATAAGATGAGAGCTGAAAGGGGCCACAGCTGCTCTCTGCTCACACTGCAGCCAGGCCGACTGCCCGGAGTTCAACCCTTCCAGGTCCTGATCTTGGATCAGCTCACCGCTCAGTCATCGCAAACCGGCAGCGTATCTCACAGAGGGGAAGTATGTAAAATTCATCCTATGAACCTTTATTTTCATTCTCCACATTCTCTTAAACCTTCATGTTTGGGCTTTATTGGCTTTGATTAATATAGGAGGTTAATGTGAAGGTTCTTAATGTAATCTGTAACTGTTATGATACCAGTATAATGTTCCTAAAGAGAGTTATGTGTATGGTGCTCGATTGTGATGTTCTTATTAACACCTCTGGATGCTTTAAACAAACTAGTTCATACAGCTTGTTGTCCAACCACATCTAAAGGCAAAAGTGTTTGTTTCCATTGTTAATGGCCACCCTAAAGGTCAAAAGCATGCTGTGATAGGTTCCTCCTGGCTGCATCAATCTCTTCCCATGAACACTGTATTATGAGTGTCTTTGTAGTTTGGGCAAACGGGAATAAAGGTGCGCCTTTTGAACAGTCTCTCCTCAGATGCATTCATGGGGTTGTACATGCAAAAAAGTGAAGGAAGTAGTTGAGTAAAGAATGAAAAGCGGGGCTTAAGGGAGTAGTCGAAACGTTGCACACCTCGTCAATTATTTCATGAAGTGGGCATGATTTTGGCATTGTTGGATGCGGCCACCCAATTCTACCATGTGAATAGCAGTTTCAGACGCTGTTAGATAACAAATGCGTTTTGTTTTAAACATACTCATGTCTTTAGGATTTAAAGAAACGATATTTACAATTTCCAAAATTTAATTTTTATGCTATTTATTGCTGACTTTTTTCAGTAATAGTCATTTAATGTATTTACACTCTGTAATTGCATGCTGCACGAAATTGTTGACTGTCTGCTTTATTAATATAATGTGAGGCTAAAAATTCTCTCAGCCCATGACTTGATCTTCTTCTGTTGCATTTCTGACCAAGGAAGAAGGTGTGCTTGCAGCCCCCAGTGGTTGATACATGTTTGATTTTGTTAACTCTGGGAAATGTATTATTAAATCACACTTGCTGCTACCAAAGTCAGTACCCTCATCAAATCAATTATGACGTAAATCTAATGTATTTTAATTTTAAGGTATTTTTCCTATTCATAAAGTATTCATAACATATTGTAATAGGGACTAAGGATATTAGATGGTATCTAAGGCACTTAATGATGTTTAGATAATGCCCTTGTTGATAATATATTTTCCCAAAATAGGATTATAATGTATTGTTGTACTGTACTTAATTTGTGTATTTGTGTAGAAATATATGTGCCTCTTATATAATATTTCTCTTATGTGATTGTACATGCACGTATGTAAAGGTGTAATGGAAATAAAATAGACACGAAATCAAGAAAATTGTTTGCTGTCTTTATGCCTTTTCTTAGGACTGCTATGGTTCTTTGTCCAAAGCATTGTTCATTAAAATGCTCTGTATCAAATTATGAATAAGTGACGCAGCACACCACTTTTATTGGGATGAAATGTAATACTCTGATACTTGCTCCACCGGAGAGAGGAGGGGAGGCGTGTGCTGAATGATGATGTCCTGTTCAGAGACGAGGGAGCTCACATACTAACTAAAGCTGCCACATAATTAGAAAGTGGGATTTAAAGCCTCCTTCCCAGGAAAAGATGAAGGACATAAATATGTAGACTGTGGAGAAGTGCACGTGCTGGTGATTCAGTCATTTTATAAGGACAATAAATATGATAATTTGCTTAAAATTGTATTATATTATTATAACTATCCGTCCCATAATGCATTTTACCTTTGTGTCATGTAAATATCACAGCAAACCTTTAAAACAGATGTATAACCTAACATATGCCGATTTAATAGTTGTCAAGTAGCACGACGCACAAAGACTAGACAACAATTATACAACGGTGACATTCACGCTACAGACTGTAATGCTCAACTGTGATTTGTGATGTCACATTATTTTGACTGTGGCCAGCTATGATGCCATGCTCCTGAAATGACCTGCATGCTCACTGTAAGCTTTCCTAGACATAGCCTGAAGACTCTGAACTTTGCATTAACACTGCAAGCCACATTCTCCATCATAACTGCACAAAAGCTTTACTCAGCAAAACAACCCATTGTGTCTGTACACCCAAATACAGCAATCACAGCCTTTTTCCTTTTCTTGCTACCTCTGCCTACACTATCTACACTCAGGTACAAGTGCAGAAACAAACTGAATGTCAGGTTGAATAGTCACACAAAATTCGCTATATCTGCTGGGTCCGCATTGCTGCAAATCTGTTCTGAAAGAGATAATTACAAAGTACAAAGTGCATTTATTTTCTTATTCGGCAGCACCTAGCTGCACAGTGAAATGAAAGTTGTAGCTCCCTTTGCGCTATACATATATATTAGGCTGCTGGTAATAGAGTTTTTCTGTTTGCTGATTGTTTATTATTTATGGCTGTATTATTGTATTGTGTCTTGCATTCTTGAATCTATCTATCTATCTATCTATAACACGCTTTGATGATCCTGGCAAGGCTTTGAAGTGTGACTTTAGAGGACCTAATGTATTTTTTCAGTCTATCTTCATACTAGCATTCTTATTGGATGTTGTGGTGTACAGTACTTAAATGCTTTTTACTTCAATTATTATTTATTGTATCTATTGTTGCTATGGGAGCTTCTAGTGTGTCTCCAGTCTTAATTACTGAACATTGGGATAGCCCTAGTCATAGCCCTACACACACACACACACACACACACACACACACACACACACACACACACACACACACACACGTGTGTAATGAGTTTATAGTGACTTTTTGGACTAACCTGCATGTAAAAACTTGTGGTGCAAACAAAGTATAGGCCTATAATCCATATTGGAACATCTTGTAATATTGTGGGGGAAATCATGTGTCCACACAGTGACCCTTTTGGACTTAATTGCATTTTAATATAACCATAATATCCCTCCAGCAACTTTTTTGTAAACCTGTGGTACTGAATAATGACTGTGTAATGACATCATCTTGTGGTCATTACACCCCACTGTGGAAACCACTGCTCTGTCATTTGCCTCCATTGATTTAAGTGACAACAGAGAAGTTTTTTTCTTCTTCTTCTCTTCTTTAAGCCACATTGTCTAAGAAAGAAAAGCAGAATGAGAGGAGGGACAGAAGTTTTTCGACGTTGTGAGGAGAGGCAGAAAGTGTTTACTCATGCCTCCAGATGTTATCTGCATTTATCCTTTGATTTGCTGACCACCAGACTCTTAAAAAAACGTTGTAACTTGAGAAATGACAGAACGAGAGCAGAGATTTTGGACGAGACGATTTCCTGCGGGATAGGGAAGTACGGAGAGGGAAGAGGAAATATTCGATGTATAATACACCAGATTTTGGATATTTTGTGTTTGTTTTGCATTATGTATGAAATAATGTGATAACGCTTTGTCATTGTCACTCATTTACGCCCAAGTTAGCTTAAAAATACCGCGGAGGACGCAGCCACCTCCCCCTTAGCTTGCGTTTGGTTCCGCCCACAGCGCCTTTTGGTAGCTTCAGCGTTGTGAACTGGAGCACAACATGTTGGAGACCGTGTCCGAGCTGTACCCTCAGAGTTAACTTTTTAATCCCGGTTTTATCGCGTTATCACACACAAGAGGAGGCGGAGGAGGTTGGGGAGAGAAAAGGGGCTAATAAGTCAGTCATGGTTAGCGTGAAAGCCGGAGCGTCTTCTTGTAACTAAAGCCCGTTGATATTTAACTGTGAGGCGAAGGAGAAGAAGAAAAGGGGAAAAGGGAAGCCAGGAGAAGCGAGAGAAAAGCGGGGTACAAGATGCAGCTGGCCGCGGTGCTGTGGGGCTCCCTTATTACTTTGCTACTCATCCAGAGTCCAGGTAAGAAAATGTCCGCAAAGTGGAGTAGCAACTGCGTGTGACGGTGTTTTGGAAGAAGTGAACTGAGGTACACCGCCGGTGTATGTTAGTAGTCCTTTTCTGTTTCTTTTTTTTTTTCTTTTTCTTTTTCTTTTTTTTTAAATTCCCTTCTTATCAGCTGCGTGAATTGGTTTGACCCACAGACATCTCAACTCAGCAGCCAAGTTTTCCCCTTATTAAAGAGCGCAATTTAGGTGGTTAAAATAGAAACTGCAGTGGAAAATGTTTCCTATTGTGGGTGTTAATTATTTTTTTAAAATCTTGTTTGTCAACATGCTTGTGCTAGTTTTGAAGCGATGGCACGATCTGCCGCAGTTTATCGTATTTTATTGATTTTACTCGTGAAAATCTTGCTTTTAAATATATTTTCGCTTTTGGTGCTTCTTTATGTTTTGTAGTCCTGGAAGAGTTTTGCTCTATGTACTCCAAGTTACCTATCCTGTGTGCCAGCTATATGTGCTGTTTGAAGTAACGTTATATGGTTAAGTTAGATTATTCAGTGCTTAATAAACTGTGGATTCTGTGGGTTATACGTGTTTATGGAAGTTTTGTAAATACTGTGTGGTGTGAAATGCAGGTTGGGCTGTATGTACTACAACATGAGATGTGTATGCATATACCTGATGTCCTGTCAGATCTCCACCTTGAGGCAGATTGCAGTCAGTCCTCTCTGATGTGGGAATGAAACCGCATCATAAATCAGTTAAAATGCTGTTTTAAACTGTGACTTGTCTTCGATGCCTACAAGTTGAGAATGAGACATTAAATGTATGAAAGAGAATATGTGATGAATTTGGTGCTCTTGCATGAATTATAAACTGGGAAAAAGTGTGTACAGTTACTTAAAAATACACATTTTCACCTGTCTCTGTTATGCAAATGATCTGCTGACTTAAAGCAAAAGAGTCCTTGGGATATGACAGCGGCGTTGGTGTATGCAGCCTTTTATTTTTCCATTCAGTTTACAAAGAAAGGACGCTACTCTCAGCTGTGATTGCAGGTGACCTGGGTTGTTTATCTATGATAACCTACATCCTGACACCACCCCTACCCCCCAGCAGCACATGTAATAGGTCTGAGTAATTTCCACCAACCCCTTTCTATGTTTTCTCTAACACCTTGTATTTACAACATGTTAGAACAGCCACTGGAATGCTAGGACCCTACTGAAGCTATTTCTAAACACACACACACGCACACACTGGGCTAAAGTCATGCATAAACACGGATGCTGTGCCCTCTGACATGACATGAAAAGATTTACCCAAAAGGATGGCAAAAAATGCTATCTGTAATTGGCTGGTTGGACTTCCAAAGGAGATTGCTGTAATTGTGACAACTCCTAAATGTCACCAGGAGACTGTCTCCAAAATGTCAGCCAGATAAGATTCAATATCCAATTGAAAACAAAAAGCCCCTCAGGATGATCCACATCCTATTTATAGTTGGGTCTTTCATCTATTCATATGTAGTTATCAACGTTTTGCCCCGCTCCCCCTCTTTATCTGGGGCGAGGGGCCCGTGCTCATTTGATTATGGACTTGTTCTGTCTGCTGGGCCTGTATCATGTCTTAAACACATCATTGTCTGTTGTGCATGAGCTTGAGCTGCTTCTGCTGGCATTTTCTATTGTGGCACACAACATATAGCTCAGCTGATGCTGGTTTTGTAAGGACAATACCTGTTTTTTATGGTTTCATTACAATTCAGTATTGTTAAATTTTAATGCCAGCAGTTCCAAAATTTCCCCTCAGAGTTTTATTTTGGTTGGTGTGGAACAACCTCTGAAAAGGCATTTAAAGCTGCATGTGACACGGACAGTCGGGCTTGCGATAATTCCAGTGGGCCAAGAATTGAAACATTTATAATATCGGCCACAAATATTGGCAAAGTAACATACCAGTCTAACCCTGACAGATCAGCCTTTTATTTTCTTGACTCTTGTATTGTAAGATATACATTATGGGTTTGTGTAAAGATTAATGAAGCTATAATTTCTAAGCAGTATACAGTGGATGGCATTATAAAGGCCAGCCGCCAGTCCCAGCTGACAGTGGATCGCCGGGGGCTACAATTTATTACTCTACATGTGTGTGTGAGAGAATTTCCAACATATGTATGAGGTCAAAATGCCTTCTAAGCCAAGGTCTACTGGCCTTGCAGTAATGGGCTGAGAGTTGGACTAATGGTGTGTTGGAGAGTGTGTTATACAGTTTAATGATGTCGTCTGGGACAGGATGACCCCTCACCCACTCCTGTGATCCCCACTGAACCCTCCTCATTTACTCAGTTACTGATTGGACTCACAGGTTAACTCAGAACCGCTAGTGTTGATCCACTGAATGGTATCACTGCTCATTAGGTAACATTTGTACCTACAGTAAAGCATCATTGACAGACTAATCTACAAACTAATGGGGAGATGAAACCGTTAACTTGCATGATGGTTCTTCTCCTGCAGAACTGAGCAGGACCTAACTGAGACAATGCTGCTGTATGAATCTGACAGCTGGGCAACTGTCCAAAAAACTCCTTCCCTGAGTGGGGCTGGTTGATTTTAGCTGCTGCAGACAAACAAAGAAGAAAACGAACAGAGATGATGACAGTAAAATACAAAGAAAAGACACGGCTACAACGTGTGATTTACATGATAAAAAAATCCATTGAACTCAAGGCTACATGTTTAAATGGCTTGTTTTGTCCAACTAAAAGTCCAAAACCCAAAGGTATTCAATTTAAAATGATATCACACAGAGAAAAGCAGCATAATTGAGATGATGATAGTGCAGAATGTTTGCATTATTACTTGATAAATGGCGTAATTGAGTTTCCAGCAATGTCAAATCCCCACCTTGCCACCTCCGCAGAACACTGTCAAGATTATTAAAGACGTTGTTATTGATAAACTTTCTTTGTTAACCTTTTTTTATTTGCCTAATCGGATAATGGACTAATAATTTCAGCACTAGTGGTAATTAGAAGGAAGAAGAAAGAAATCATAGACATAAGACCAGCATACAGTAGCAGTTAGAGGAAAAGAAAGAGGCAAGAGGGAAACAGGTTAGAAAGTGGAGGTGGGGAGCTTGTGTTTGCTCTGCTGCCCTGCTCTGTGGTTCTGCCAGCCTTTGTGCCCTTCCCTGCTCCGTGTATCCCCTCATCAGATTGATTAGTCCCCTGACATTGCTGTCCTCATGTAACGCACATTCACACACCCTCTCACTAGTGGCATTTTCACAGAACCTGAAGGCGTGGTTTTGCGTACCCAGCAAGCATTACAGTGTTAATTTATGACTTTGTCATGCAAAATAACTCTAACACCGCATTTGATGAAGTGTTCTCAGAGTAATTGTGTTGGTATTAATGGTTGTGCAATGTTGATATTACTGAATAACTCAGCCTACAGACAGATTTATTGCTTTCCACGGGTTGTTTTTGGTACAGATTCCACTCTGCAGGCGACGATACTTTTCTTCAACAGGGGAAGGTTGTTTTGGAGGTTGTGGCTATGGCTCAACGTCTATGAAACGGGACTCCTTTGTCTTTCCTCCTGGTAGATTTTGATTGCTTTGGCATATGCACATTCACCATCCACTCTTGTGACTGAAGCTATTCAGGGGCTTCTGGGGGAGGACAAAGGTGAAAGTTTCATTAATGGATCTGAGACCGCAACTGCTGTTTTGGATAAGTGTATGTGATTTTTGTATCCTGAATGAATGCGTGTGTGCCCTCTGGTCTAGCTGGTTAGGTTGGTGTCAGTCAGGCTTTTGCTTTCACCAGGGGAAGGCACACTGGGCCACCTGATACCCCCACTGTGTTTTGTGTATCTCTGCTGAGGGGATGGAATTGCACCTCCAAGGTTGCAGTCGAGGTAACCTATGATTACTTGATTCGAAGCCCCGCTTCAACATTATGGATATGTCAGACCTCACCCCCCACCCCGTCCTCCTCATGTTCCTCCACCTTCCTATAAATCACCTGGTCTCTCCCTGCGCGGACGGCCTCCTCTGCGAGAAACCCCCAGGCGGGCTCTCGTCTTTGGGGACGTTTCTGATTTCAGAACATGATGCCACGGCCCCGGGGCACAATTCAATTATGTTCACAACGCTAATATATGTCACAGATGTCTTCTTTGAGAGCACACGAGCAAGCAAACAAACAAAGTCAACCACTGGCAGCCCTCAGTGCAGAGAGCAAAGGAAGTTGGTGTAGCAACAGAAATGACCCACTGGTGGAAATCTGACTCAAACTTTAAATTCTGTTGAACTGTTTTGGCTGCCACTTATACACACTGCAAGAATGATGAGGGATTGCCACCTATGTGTGTTTGTGTTTATTTAAATTCCCTGATGTTTGAGGGAATTTAAAGTGCAGTTCAGCTCCCTTGCGTATTTGAACAAAAAACCCCCCCAAAATAATCAAGATGCATTTTAACATCTGGCCAGGTACAACAGATGAAGATTAGCCCTCACCTGGCTTTGGGTTTTGGGCACCACCCTCCTCCTGTCAACATGGGAATGTGTCCTTGAGCAAGGCCCTAAATCCCAAATTGTTCCCAATGGTAGAGCAATTGGCCATCGGTGTGTGAGTATGAATGGGTAAATGAGAGACAATGTGCTACATGAAGCTGGTAACATCAGACACATGTTTTACACAATTGTTGGTTTCAGTTTAGTCATGTTTGACTGCTTAGAGCAAAAAAGTCCTGAAGAATCTGAATCTGAAGTCTCAGGTGATCGAAGAGATATGCCCACAGGGTACAAGTTTGTCCAATGACATCACCAGTACAACAAGTGTACTGTGATACTGTTACTGTCTACTGTCTTTTACATTTTTTTGTGACATGAAATTCAGACCACGTCACCGCTCAGGCTTTGTATTGAAAAGGACATTAGTCTTTTTTTAGGCCACATATTATGAATATGAGTTCCTCAGGGGTTGCAGATTATTGGAGACTGTAATAAACTCTGGTTCTCTGTCTCAGCGGGGGTCTGCTCTAGAGGACAGAAAGATAAGCAGGGCTGGAGACTCGCTGTCTGAGCACAACCAGGGGAGGGGGGAGGAGGGGCGACACAAAGACATTTTGAAGGACACACACTTACAGATCCATAGTAACTTAATTCTTCAGAGGCTTCACTCCTCTCTAACTGTGACATAGGAGAAAAGCATCCGCAAGAGCATTAATGAAATTCTAGCAAAATTGGAGGAAGACATTGATGTTAAATGACCGTGGCTTTTTATGTCGAAAGGCCTCTTTCTCTACCCAAATGTGGTTTCAGACATACATTAGAAATAAGCCACTTATTCTTGTGTATTTTCTCCGTAACCAAAACATCATGGGATGCAGATAAAAAGAAGACATTTGTCGTATGCCAGTGTCTGTATGGGTTCAGTCTTGAGTGGGGAATTTATGCAGCCATATTTTCAGCGTGTCTAATGGCTGAAACTGCGCAGTGGGCCACACACACAAACATGTGGTTTGAAGATGACTTTTGTCTCAGAGCAATAGAAACATCTGGACACATTTTCAGTGCAGGACAGTTGTCCCATTGTCATTTTTGAGGAGGGGGTGTCCAATCAATCTTGGAAATGAATGGCCTTTTGAAAGCTTTATTTTTGAATAGAAAGCAATTAATCATTGATATTCCTCAGTTGGATGATTTTACTGCAGCAGTTATAGCATGAATTTAATTATCAAAAACATTTTAGAATGTTTGTGATTTGTCCAGATTGTGAGTAAACACACAGAGGCAAGCGTTAGAAAGTGATATTCTGACCATACATTTTTCTTACTATCAACAAATGCCTTTAAAAGATCAAAACCAGCAATGGATTGGTCCTTTTTAAAGGTTTAGTGTGTAAGATATAGTGCCATCTAGTGGTGAGGTTGTGAACTGCCACAAACCTTCCAGTCTACCTGTGCCCCCTACCCTTTCAGAGAGCATAGCACAGCTACGGTGGCTGACAGCACAAAAGGTGTCTCTTCTGAGACAGCAGAGAGTAGCCAGTTAAGAAATGAGGTTTCTTTAAATATACAGGTCTAGACAATAACGATGGCCCGGGGCCAGTAAAACGTAACGTCGGGACAGTTGAACAATAGAATCTCAATAGAAAGTAACTGGTGGCTGTATTTTATTACTACATACTTGTCCAATTTGAGAACATCAGGTACAAACTTAGCTGTGTAGCCTACAGCTCTGTCCTGTATAGACTGCTTCATCCTAATTTTCAGATGGGTCTGAGAAAGTGGTTGTAAGGAAAAGAAAGGACAATGGTGACTGGAAGACCTGAGGTTAGTAAAGCAAATTAGTAATGCAAACTAGTCTTTTTAAGCTAATGAGGAGACGTTTCTTTTTGGATTTTAATGTACAAATAAAATGCACCTAAGGAGGGAGGAGGTTTCTCAAGTTGCATACAAAAGGCAAACATGAACAGTTGTATCTGTAATGATTCTGAGGTCTTATTAACAGGGTTTAAGGGGGTGATGACCAAAACATGCTGTGCCATAAACTGTGGAGAGCATCATAGCCAACCAAATTACTTTCCTCAAATCTAATGGTTGTATCTAATGGTTCCTCCGGTAGACTGATCTTTGGGTGTTGTTTATTTATTATCTGCTCTAGCTTTCCCAACTATTTGTTTAGAGATATGGTGACAATAATGGCCCAAGGTGATGTGAAATTACATATTTTCTTGGGGGAACATCCCCAAACCTCCCGCTCTGTAGCGCTGATGGTCTGTCAGCTACTGTAGAAACATGACAACGCAACGTGGTGTTGTCCACGGAAGGGGGGTCCCACGGTTATGTAGATATAAGTGTCTCATTCTAAGGTGATAAAAACATAACGGATTATTATTTAAGGTCTTTATACACAATTGAAAACATAGTTATGGATCTTATATTGCATTTCTGTCAATAATATAATTTTTCCTCTGTGCCATAGAGCTCCATTGAAAACACATCAACTTGACACTAGGCGAAATGTTCCTTGACTCAATCCCACATACACCCTCCTCACTAGATACTCACTAGAGCACCAAATGTATGAAAATAATCCCCAACAAGCGCTGAATGTTTCTGTGTTTGAGTAATGTTTGCTAAAAACTACAGTACCCAGCTGTTTATCGGATATAAACAACTACAGAGGGAGAGCCACTAATTGGACATGTCCTCATTCACTACTCCAGGATCATGGACTAAGGAGGAAGAGTGGGAATTAGACCTTTTCTAATAATTGATATCAGAGCGAGTATTAGTATTTGGCATGTCTTTGTCAATGTCAACGTTGTGAGTATTAAATACTCATTGCATGTAAGCTTAAAAAATGTTGTGGCTTGCTCTTTCCTCCTTTACCTTTGATTCACGACAGTTATCACGACACTCATAGAAACCTTTCAGACTTCTCCCGCAGCATAATTGACCCTTTGCTAAGCCCCGCCACCCTTAGTTACTGTTGCAAAGTCCGACAAACTGTCGGCGCTGCCACTCTCTATTACTGCACTCCCCGGAGAAATATTGTCAAATGTGTTGGAAAAAGCGATCTCAGAAAGAAGCAGACAGTTTTATTATAGGCCTACATTTGAAGGTTGTATGCAGGCTGTCAAACGGACGTGAAAAAATGAAAGATAGAAACTAAAGCTTACTGATCACACAGTACAAGTGAACCACCGCATCTCTTGATGATTGAGACAAAAGGCAACAATAAGAATGATCAACACTGTTCCTGTAAAGCTGGGTAGGCCTCTATTCATTATTACAATCAATAACAAGCAGAACAGTAGGCCTTTATTACTTTGCATTGAGTAGGAAGTTAGCTAGCGTTATCTAATTAACATTGCATTAGGAACAATCCGCAGCCTACATTTTTCTTTATTTTAGGTTTTGGAAAGAGAATAAATCGTACTTCTCCTATCAACCTCTCTGGGGTGCGACTGTAACTATTACAAGTGCCCCAGGAACAGCGTTTGACCATACCTTAGAAAAATACAGCCAAAAAAAGCTAGAAAACGACTCTTTTTACATTAGAGTCAATGGAGCACATCCATGAAAGTGTCGAACTCAGTTACAGAGAGTCCTATACTGCGCTGTGATTGGCCAGCTGTGTATTAGGGGCGTGGCTTTGCAAAGGGTCAATTAAGTAACTTCTCCTCTGTTAAATCCATAAGTTCTAAACAATTGTCGCTTCACCACAAAATTGCAAAATATGCTACTTTAGGTGCACCTTTTGTGTTATGAGGAGGCGATAGCATATTTTATATTATTTGTTAGGTTTTTGTTGTGGCTGCCTTCAAGTGCTGGAGTAAGCTGCAAACTTTCACAGCCCCCTTTCAAGCCTATAGGAGGTGACATATTTGTATTTTTTTTTATTTTTAGGTTTTTGCCACACAGCTGCCTTTATTTCCTGATCATATCTCTGCTCCTCTCATGCTCAGCACCTTAAGCTCTTACAGGCTAGTTATGGTCACCATCTTTGCCCACCCTCTCTGTTCACCGGTGGGGGTCCTGCTCATGGGGGCCTGCAGCTGCCTCCGATATCGTCAAAAGGTGCCTGAATGAAAGTTCTTTACCTCCTTCAACACGCCTGTATGCAGGCATGCAGGCAAAAGCCTGTTCAGCCATATGTTCAGAAACACACACAAACACTCTCAGCTTCCATCTTGAGCTCCAGATAAGATTAGAGTGTGATATGATTTGACTGAGCCCTCCGATGCACTTAACTGAACACAAGTTCTCCCAAACGCACGCTGTGCATTTACACTGTTGGCAAAGTTATGGACTTAAGGTGAAGTATAAAGGACTGATATATCTATGTAGTGGAAAAATAAAAAAAAACATGTAGTTTTCCTGGTTACACTGCCTAGTTTATGAGCTAAAATAGCTGCATAGTGTACCCTGGTCATTATCATCAGTTTTTGTTTCTCAAAAGTAAATATTTAGACGTATTTTATTTGAATACAAAAATAACACATTTAAATGAGTGCACACAAATTGCTGTGCAAATTTTCTATAGTTTTACTGTTTTTTGATTACCCTGTTGGATTCTGACTAATTCATAGCAAGTCAGTAACACTTTTGTGTCTTTTTCCCACCATTTTACTTTTCATGTGTTCTTATGACGAGTAAAATGGAATATAATTAGTTTTGTTTATTTTGGTTGTATGCTTCAAACTTATCATGCGTATGTATATTTGTATGTGCTTATTTTATCCTATGTAACTAAGTAAATATATAGTGTATATATAAATAAATTATAGTTGTTGCCATAATAAAATATTATTTTTATAAGCATATTCCAAGCAGTCCTTATGAACAGAACACCATGTTTACTGTAAACTTAACCATGTAGCAGCAAATAAATTAGCTTTGCTGCAAACAATCCCCAGGTAAAAGCATGTGAAAGTCTGTCCTGCTGCATTTCAAAAGTCTTTATGTAAAGTGTTGGTAAAATCCGCTGTACAAAAAGGAAACAATGAGTTTTCAGTATACTTAAATATAGTATATGTAGTGTAGTATATTTGAAATAAATAAAGCTTAGGTGGAATACATTTACAGAGAAATGGGAAGCTTTGTGTAGCTGCTGTCCATGTACCAGCTGACATTGCTGTGTGCCTTAGCCCTGTAGAAACAGCTGAACAGACTTGGGTGACTTTTTGATCACACTGCGTACAGTATGAGCACATGGTGTATCAGTGTCGCCTCCCTGAGACTTTACAACTGCAAGGAAGCACCTGCTATGTATCTGATGTCCTTCTAGCTGTTGAAACCAGTAGGAGGCATGCTGCAGCACCCATGGAATTAAAACAGGTCTAAAGAAGTCTCAGGCACACACACACAAACCTGCTTTTACACCAACTTCCAAAGGCTACTGTTTGGCAACAAAGGTAAAAGTATGAGAGAGAGCAGCTGAAAGCTTTTGGTTTGATTGAAACGATATATACATCACAGAAATATACACAATTCAACAATCTTGGGCTCCCACACCTATTTTATTTATCAATTAATCAATTAATTATTCTTTTTCAATCATCAGATTAATTGTTTATTCAAAAATATGTTAGAAAATAGTGCCTACGGTGCACCAAGAGCCTAGGGTGGGCGATATGGCCGGTATATGTAATTTCACAATAACTGTATATCACAATAAAGTAATTGTTCTGTAAATTTAATTAAGGAACGGTTTAAAATAACTATACCGTAGACACTAAAGGATATCTCCCGCAGTGGACACAGTATTGCCACATCTCAACTGCTACTTACCACTGTGCAGTCACGTTTTGGATTAGATTGAAAAAACAAATAGGATTGGATGAAACATAATCAAGATCCTAGGCAGAAAACTGAAGCATGCAAAACAGAATCTACTTCCGTAGTCCCAAATTCATGAAATTATACTGTTCAGTAGGTAACTAACTGCCAACTAGCAGAAAACTGAGGTGTCCTTTCTCACAGTATCTCCAAGTGTAGCTCACACATAGGCCTTAGACTTCCTCAGGCCTCATATGATCTCAGAGTGCCTTTGCCCTTCTAGAGTGACATCTCTCACTTTTGTCCCCTCGATACTGACACACAGTGATGTCACCTGAAAGTGTGAGAGCTGAAACCTGACTCGACACACACACACAAACACACAAACACACACACACACAGGGCTTGACCTGAGAGAGTAAGCTTGCCTCACAGCTAATTGGTGATGTAAGTAAAGCACTGTTTGTGCAATTCATACTTCATGGAGGGAGAAAATGTCCCACGTATTCCTTCTCTGCCATGTCTTCATGCTTCTGCTTCTTCATGTCCTTCCCTCCACTCTTTCCTCTTCACCATTTTACTTCAATTGGCCCTTACCCTACAGACACTATCTTTGCCAGGCCTGTGATGAAGGAAATGGAGGTGGTAGTTGTGGAGGTGGTGAGGGTCTTTATTATACAAACAGTGAAGGGCTTTGGAGGCCCCATTGAGGCCCGGAGCTAGAATGGGGATGGGACTGAAAGCGCTGCACTCCCTAATGAACTCGAGTGGCCCATAGAAGTGGTGCCTTTTCACAGAAGCCAAGGAGGACAAAGTGTCAAAACAAGCCCAGCCCCTCTTCGTTCACAGGGGCTAAACGCCGCCTTTTGACTCTGTGGAGTGTGGGCATCTGAAGGGGAGGCCATGAGGAGAAAGGAGGGGGAGGCAGAATGTACTTGTTAAAACAATGGTCTCTTAAATCAAGCACCCCTCCTTGCTTCTCTTCTTCTCCTTAGTGCCTCTGTTCCTGCCCCCCCCCCCCCCCCCCCGTATTGCCTCGACTTCCAATTAGACCTACTCTTGCACAAGCAGTTGAAAGCCCCATATATCTGAGGGGCCTCAAAGGAGAGGCTTTGGAGTTGCGTCTCTGTAGCAGTTGCCTCTATGAAAGGTCTTAGTATTCAGAGGAGAGCCCTGTTTGGACTCCTAAAGGCACTCAATCTGCCACAAGGGACTTGTGTACCATCATGTCCCCTCCGTTCGCTGCCTCTACACTCCCTTATTCCCTCTCTCTGAGCCACTCCACCCTCTCCATTCCTCTTCTTTCCCTCTCTGTCCCAACCTCTGTCTCTTTCTTCAGTTTGTGACCCTTCTGTTGCTCCTCCATGCTTGGCTGCTGACGGGGCCTGGGCAGGAGCGGAGCATGGCCAGGCTGCAAGCGCTTAGGGCCTCCCTCCCCTTATTTGTTTAGCCACGGATGAAAAGCAAAGACAAATATGTCTGTGGTTCAAAGTCCATCCCGGCAATTACAGTGACTGATTAAAGAGTTGGCCTACACAGGCAGCTATGTATAATACTACAACTCCCACTCAATGTTTCATAACAGCACCTTCAGAACAGAACTGAGTTCAGCAGCGCCTGATAAGGGCCCACGGCTGGCTGAGTCCACTGTTCACGGTGCACTGATGGAGAAGTGGTGCCATAAAAGGGGCCACGATTGTTTAATGGCCAGAGATTATAATAAGCAAAGCAGACGGTCTTTATTTATTCCTGTGCATTATATTGACAAACAGGTCAGAGAACTAAAAATTGAGTGAAAGTACAGTTGAGGGATCGATGACAAGACCAGTGCTGCAGCAATCCGTGATCAATTTTAACAACATGGTGAATTTAAAGACATTGCTAGGATGGGAATTTGGCATGATTTGTGCCATTCTATATACTAATTAATAATCAGTTAATTGAACAAAATAATCAGTAGCAAAGTAGTAATCATTTGTAGTCCTAGACTGGATTGGCCATGGTGCTGTAAGTGTCCTTGTGTCTTTAACACATTACTCTTGTTTTTTCTGCATTAAGTGAGAAAAATTTGTCTGACCTCTCTTGCCAAACAACCACATCGGTCTTGCCACACTGGAGCTCTGTGTCACAAACAAAAGCTGTATTGCTTAGTGTTGTTGATCCATGAGTTTGTACTCAGGTGTTTGACTTCCCTGTCGTCATCATTACATGCACAAATGGTCTTAAATGCAGGAATGTGATTACATCAAGAGTCAATTTGAAGGATTTTTTGCAAGATTAGAGACTTTTTGGACTTCTGATCTTTTCAAAGAGCTGCTACACTTACTGTGTGGCTGCAACTTCAAAACTAGGAAACGGATTTGAAAGATTTCTTGGATGCAGTTTTTCTTTTTTGTTTTGATTAGATTTTGTGTTAGTCGGAATCTTGGATTTCTGCCTTTATGATTATCTTTTTGTGCCAGCACTGTAATGCTGTTAATTGTTCAGTACTCAAGGAAATTAATTAATATAGTGATTTCATGTTAACTGCTAAACAGTATGGCTTAATGTGCTACGTTTATTGATGGATAAAATCCAGACAAATCAAAAAAATCATAATTAAACAATGGAGCAAACAGTTTGCAAATCAAAGAATTGAAAATCTTCTACTTTTGAATGTTTTTAGAAAAGTCCAGTAGTTGGATGTCGGCATATAAGAGAGAGATTTTAAAAAAAGTCTTTAGAAAATTATCAATAAACAGTCGACTTGCTGGAAGGAAGAAAAAAGGAAACATAATGAGAGATACAGTGTTACAGTGACTTTGCCTGAGGATTGTAGTAGCCCCTCCCAGGGGCCAGAGATAGTCTTTATGCCTTGAGGCAAAACTAGGGGATGTTAATAACAACAACAAGAATCTCCACCAAAACCATGGGAACCATCTGCTGGACTAAAGTGAACTTAAGCGGGCTGTAACAATACTCTGCTGAGAGTCGGCACTAATTGGGTCAGCATGATTTTCCACTTTTGTTGCTAGGTGGTTGATCTATAGGGCTTCTATTCTGAGAAGCGCCTACTTAAGTTATTGTATCTGCCATCAAGAGACAAATCCATCTATGTTGGGCGAAGTCCATTGTCTCACACCGTCCTCATTTTTATTTAGCCCACATTTATTTTAGAGACCTTGCTCCAAATCACAGTCATGGCCCAAAATCGGTTCTCTCAAAGGCTTGTTCCACTTCTTTTTTGATTTTTGTGTGTAAATGGCGTTTAACTGGGAGACCTTGAGTGTCCGTTATCACAGATGGTAGGGACACCACTAAGGATGGGCCCTCTGGATTGTGGGCGATATAGGCAGGGGCCTGTGGCTTTCCTAAGCTAATTCGTACAGTATGTCGGGATTTTTGTCCTTGATTAAAGGAAGTAACACATAGTTTAGTAGTAAAGGTTCGACCTTAGAAGTGAAACTTGTTGAAGTCATATGGAACATGTCATTTGCTTCACTTTGGTTGGCAGCAGCATCCAGTTGCCTGTCTTGTCACAGACATTTTTGATTTATGCTGTTTTCCAGTCTTGCTCAAATTGGACAAAATCATGAGCAACAGGCAGCCCAAAGGCTTTCACATAGCTTTGCATTGGTGGCAGATGCTGAGTGTGTTCATTGGTTCAAGTTGTGAGGTGATTGGGGATAGAGCAGGCAGGGATGTTTTTGCCCAGACATAGAAGACTGCTTACAGATCCTGTCCAGGTGTTAGCCCGGAAGGGAGTGGAAATCTGTGGTACATTTAAATCAGAGCCAGGCCTGGACCGAGCCATCTAGGCTGGAGCAGCATGCTGGAGTTGGGCTGGGCTATTGAAAAACTCTGGTCAGTGTCCAAAATGGCCTGTTCATTTTCAGTCATTCGCTGTCCTTGGTAGTTTGACGACTTCAGTTTTATTCACAAACAGCATCATTTCCATAAGAGCCAAACTCTTTCAGTAGAAATGAACAGCTCCACTCTCCATGTGTTTTAAACATTTTGATGAAAGTCTATTAAAAACATATAAAGGACTAAATAAATTAATATACAATTTAATGTATGAATCCAACCAGGAAAAGCAAATTGGGCAAGAAGCAAGCATGTTGGATAGCACCATTGTCTAACGCGGGTTAGAATTGCCAGAAAACTGATCGATGCAGAGCAGACTGTCAATTTTGATAATATGAAAGGGAGTGTGGTGTGTGTGTGTGTGTGTGTGTGTGTGACAGCATATGTTTTGGTGAGAGTCAGATTTCAGGGTGTATATTGGAAAGGTATTTGAATGGCCACTGCAAATGCAGTCTAGCAGCATCAGATATAGCCTCGACACAATTTGTAAATGAGATCCATGTCAGGGTTATATTTGGTCAAAGCCGAATGAGATATGTTGTGGTCTGAGGATTTGACCTCACCTGTCTTACCAGTCTCTCTACTGTTAGATTGATAATTGTCTGTTAGGATGGCCTTCTGTAAGGTTCAACCTACAGTTCTGAGGACAATATATATTGATTTTTTTTAAAATTTGATTTACACAGCCACCCTCCTGTGTGTTCTATACATAGACTGGCAGTTAGGGCACAGTTAAAATTACCTCCTGACAATGTCAGTCAGTGGCCTCTCTGACTACCTGTCCTCCCGCAGGCTACTGTAGAGCCTCAATTGATTGCTGTAACCCTGGCAGGGAGGCAGGGACACGCTTTAAAGCAGCATTCATAAAACACAAGTCTCTATTGAAATTGCTCATCAAATAAGGATGCTGTGTGGGTTCTTCCTCATTTCAGAGAGCAGTGAACGCTCTAAAGGCGTATTTCAAGGGTTTTTACTCTTCCTCTTTCCCTCCCACTCAGCAGTGAAGCATTAAATTCTTTGTCCGCGTTTAGGTTAGCCTTTAGGGTTGTGGTTAAGCTCAGGACTGGATGGCTGCTTTTTCTTACCAGTTCACTTAATGTTTTGTTTGAGAGTATTAGACTGCTTGCTTTAAATCCGACAAATGCTCAGATATTCCAGAGCTGTACTATACTTCACCACTGCTGCCCAAGCGTAGAGATGAATTTCAGTTCCAGAACCGGTAAGGAAAGGGCTCGACTTGTGGCTTGTCTGTCAGAGGTGTTTCCTATACTTTCACACAATCATTCATGGTAAATCCTTGACAGGTGCTGCAACTTAATGCGAGTCTCTTCCATGCTATATGCATTTGCCTCTTTTGTGTGTTTTCATGTTGTGGGTGTGTGTACATATGTGAGACAGGTGCTGGGGTGCAGTCATGTTGCCCGGCAGTTGCAGCAGCGGGTTGAAATAAAAAGGTTCAGCTGGCGCCTGGCGCCCATAGTGCTCTACTCAGATATGTGCCTCTGGCAGTGTGCCACAAAAACACACATACACCAACCAGTGATCACTCAACTAACCCCTGTTGACTGTAACAAATACATGTACAAAAAAACCACACATCTTTCTTTGCTGATTTTGTTTGCTGCCACAGCTGAAGCTGGCACCCCAGTCTCTGCTGTCACCCTTGGGGGTTCAGGTAGACACCATCATCAGGCTGAGTGGTGCCAGCCTGTTTTTATAATTGGATTTAGTGTTGGCACTCTTCCGTTCCCCCTTAACCGGATAGCATTGATTTATGAGGGAGGCCTGGGAGGATGTATGTGACCGAATACAACAAGCATTGAAAGTTTTGTTCCTGCTGTTAGCTTTTCCTCTGTTAGTTTCTCCTCTGTCAGTGTGTTGAGTGGGGCTGTGGATATATGGAAATACACTTAGTCCTAATTTTATTTAGTTTGTGTGATATCATTTTATTAATTTTCCTTATCTGACAAGCTGATTGAAAGTCAGTTGCAATTAGACTGGGGTGGGAATTACAGGATGACTCAAATCCAGTATCACATCAGAATCTTTTCAAATCCCATATTAAATTTATTTATTTATTGCATTCAACAATTTAAAAGAAAGAAAAGTTTATGGACAGAAACTCAAAGCTCAAAGAGTGACATAACATTTTCAATACATTCTAATACTCAAGATTTTCCCATGCACATATTTGCTCCAGCTAATTGCTTCCTGAATTTTGTATGTACATTAAGGCTCGGACAGGTATTTCAACCAACTTGGAACCAGATCCAAAATGGAGCCAGTAATCAGAACTCAACCCGTGTCACCAGTCCAGTGTCTGCTTGAAGGTTGCCATACTCTCACATGCCCTCCAGTTACTGTAACCCTCACCCTTCACTCAGTAGGGTGTCAGCGCCCTGCTTTCTCCTCCTCCTACCTCGGGGATTTTGGATGATGGCTATTCTTGGTGGAGAAGTGTGCTTGTTCACTACTGCCCACCCTCACTACTTACCCTCTAACTCTTTCCTGCATCACATGACCTATTGCCCTTCAGAGGAGGACCGAGAGGTTGTGTGCCTCCAGGACTCAAAATGACTACTTAAGCAACATAGAAGAAGCCCTGGAATGCAAACAAACCCTCCCATTACCCTTGAACTGCCTCTGACCTTGGTTTGTGTTCATGAAGGGAGTGACGGTCAGGACTCAACTGGAATGTGAAACGTCCTTCATCTGGTTCAGCGTAGAATGGAGTCCATTTTTTTGTTTATATGAGTTTGCTTCACAGCTGTTACTCCAGAGATAAGCTGTGGCTTGTAGGTGACTCTGCCTTAATACACTTGAAATTTCCTGGACTGGCCTTATGATATTCTGGTACATCATAATTACACTCACAACTCAACTGATACTCCACCCATGCATGTTTTATTTTTTGTTTATCACAAATGCTGATACATTGAAAGCTGAATATATTAAAAGCTTAGTTCTGTCCTTTAAATAGAACGAAGGCTGTGGACAATAGCTTTCAACGCAAAAAGCGTTAAAAAAAGCACCTGATTGTTGACATGTGCATAGACTGTATTTTTTTATTCACATAATTAGTTTTAACGTCTGGCCCATAAGGATACAAGTCCCCGAAAAGACAACCCAGAGATTTTCAGTAGCAGGCCACAAGACAACATGGACATAAACTAGTTTTTTATTAGCCTAATTAGTTTTTGCACTGGTGACCCCTCAAATATGTCAACCCTGGAATGAAAACTGAGCCGTTGCCAGTGGTGAGTCACATGATGGGAGGACGCTTTGAGATAAAATTGAGACAATGTCCAGGAAATATCAAGTGCTGACCTCGTGTTCCTGATCAGTCAGACTGCTCAGGGCTTGCTGTTCTGCAACAGAGCCGCCATTCACTGCAGCAGCAGACTGGCTAACCCAGTCCCTTTCAGACAGAACCGCTGCTGACCCAGTTGTAAGACAAACACATGATGCACTTCTGAACCATCCAAATTCCATCCATCCAAATTCATTCTGATCCATTTAAAATGTGCACCATCACACGAGGGGCGTGAACTCAGTTATTTCAAAAAGTAGTTCAAAAGTTCAGTGATTCACAGGAAAGCTAAATCTTCAAGCGTTTTTCAGTTTAAACAGTAAATGGTTGAGTTTGTAAAGATAAATGCTGACACTACTATTTTTTTAACAGCCTAATATTACTTTTCCCTCACTTTCTGTAAAGTATTACAAATTTGATTGTTCGATGAAAATATGGAATAAATAAGAATATAAAATGTAATTTTAGACTTTATTTACAAGGCATTCAGTCGTTAAAGTGCAGGACTCACGTCTTGAAGGTTGCATGTTCGATCCCACCTTTGGGACAACTGTTTTTTTTTTTTCTCTTCAACAAATGGATTATGCAGCGTTTCTCAGGCTCACATTACATCATGTGCTGCAGTGTTTGTGTTTTGGTGGTTGATCCACATCCATCAACAGATACAGACTATTTTAATGTCGTTCAGAATTTTTCAATGTAAAAGGTCAGTTCAACTCCAAATAAAGTAATACAGTAAACAAGTTTCTCACGCTTTTTTTTTAGTAGGCAAAACCACTAAAGAGGAAGTGATTATGTGACTAACTGTTGCTGTGATGACTGAGATCTATTTCAGCACCGCTATCAAAGTATTTATTTATTTATTTATTTATATTTTTTGCCGCTATCAAAGCACCATAATCTTGCAGCGGGCCAGATATTATTGCTGGCAGGCAGTTTTGGCGAGGGTCCATAATGTGTTTCCCTTGTCAATGTTTGTATAAACTTTATATATTGTGTGGTTTATAATGGACTGTGGTGCAGAAACAGTGACAGTGTTTCACACTCTTGGCTTACATTTTCCATGTTATCTGTCAGTGGCCAAGTCACAATAATATATGATTTTACTAAATAATAAGTAAATATAATTTCTTAATATATTCTACCTAAAGAAACCTCATTTCTTGACTGGCTACTCTCTGCTGTCTCAGAAGAGACACCTTTTGTGCGGTTTTCAGCCACTGTAGCTGTCCTGTGCTCTTTGAAAGGGTAGGGGGCAGTGGTAGACAGGAATGTTGGTTGCAATTTGCAGCCTCACAGCTAGATGCCACTAAATCTTACACACTGAACCTTTTAAGGTTTTCTAAATTTACTTTAAGTATGGTTAATCTTCACAGACGGAACAATACAAGTAGAGAAACTTGTGATTCCACTCCATATTCATAATGCAACATGTCTTTTTGTGATGCTGTCTGGTCTGTTTTAAATCTAGAAAGCAACAAAACCGAGTCGGAAGATCAAATTGCAGATCATAAAAGTGCTCAAGTATGCCTTAGATTGACCTTTTTAAGCTAGCCTATGTATTTTTGATGGGCTGAAGTCAAACCACTTTGCAGAAAGGCACAATGGATCACCAAGAACAACAACGAGTAGTGAAGAGTGTTAAAACTGTTCACTGTAGCTAAGGTTGAGTGGGCTTATTTTCACATGAATGCTACCACATTATTGAATATGCTTCACATTCTGTATTGAAATTGCTTTTCTTTTTCCAAAGACAAGTGTTAGTGTACTGCTCTTGTTAAAAGCAGCAGCTCAGGATCTCTGTGCCAGTGCTGAGTCATGGATGACTTAATGGTGTTGTGCCCTGTTTACTGTGTTTACAATATCCTTGCTGAAATTTCCATTCCACTGGGAGAGAGAAGCACTTCTTATCTGGAAAGTGGTGTCACTAGAAAGGGTGAGAGAGTGAGCAAGAGAGAAGCAGGCTGAGGGAAGGGGGGGGGCATCAAAAGGAAGAGATGCTAAATATACTCATCCCATTTTTGGCACTACATGTGCATCTATATCTTGCTGTGTGGGCTTCACGAGAGGAAGCTGAACCATCAACGTGTAACTGATTCACTCTGCTGAGAGGTTCTCAACAGAGACTTTCCTATCGTAAGATAACTTTGGCATAGGAATTGATTTATAATTCGTTGTCTGATTCAACCTGCTGATAGCACCACTGCAACACAAGCAGGATATGTTGTACATTATTAAGCCATGTTGTACTTTAGTCTATATACCCCAATGTAATCATGTTTACATTCTTTCATTCACTTTGTAAGATAAAGCAATGTAGGAATTTTGTTGTACCAATGAAATGTGTCACTATCAAACCTTCAAATACCTAAAGTACCAGAGCTCCTCTTTGTTTAGTTCTTGTATGAATGCTTGGTTTTAGACAACAAAGGGTTTTATAGAAAATAATGTCAATATAGTAAGTAAGGTATTGAAAAAGGTTATTGTATCGGTAGAAAAACCAGAAATTTAAATTTCAAATACACAGTCCTGTCTAGTATTACTGAAAAGGTAAAATACAGAGAATTACAGAGGCTTTCTTCAACTTTCTACGTATGTTGTCTCCACTATTAACCATATTTGAAATAGGAACATTAGAACAACAAGATTACAGTTTTCATGTGTTATCTGCCATAGCCATGCAGATTGTAAGTCACCACTGTCATCTCTGGTGTATCCAACAGTTTCGCTTCGAAGGGTATGTGTATAGACTCTCTTGCTACACCATCATCCTCTCACTATCAAGTCTAAATTCGTCCTTATGGCTGCACCTCAGTGACGGCCAGTCAAGTAGTGGCTGCTGTGGAGAGACGATGGACATCAAACCCAAAAGGGATGTGTAAAATAAAAGGAAGGAGAAGAATAATCCTACCTCACCCGTGAATCTAAACACTTATTCATTCACTCTGTTTCCCTCCCCTTTGCCTGTCTCCCATCCAGCCACTTCATTGCTTCCTTATCCATCTCACACACACCCATCTCTGTATCACACTGTTGACTTTGCCAAAGGCTTATCTGAACTATTGCCAAACACCAGTCCTTTGTATGTAACCCTTGCAGGGGCATTGGGGCAGCGCCATTGATAGAGTAGCATGAATGTTATCTGCCATGCTGGACTTTGGATTGAATGCAGCTCAGATTTTAGGAGCAGTTGGCACTAGAAGTAAGAAGACTGGAGGTTTGCCAGACTCTCCCTTCCTCAGTTGACTCCGGCTGTCTGGTCCTTGATGTAACCTTGAATGTGCCGGAGATCGTTGCACAGACGGACGTGAAGCTCCAGATCTGCTTCAAGCCATGACCAGCACACCAGACTGTCGTGCTCAGACCAGAGCCTCTGTCTCCTGCCTGACCTTTCCACATGACTCGTGGAGCAGTGAAGACTGATAGCTGAGGGCAGGGGGTGGGGAAGCACTCTGCTGTTGATGTTCATCCAACATGTTGTGTTTATTGTATTTGTTCAGATTTGGACATCTGATATATCAGAATTATCATACACACTTCTCATAGCAGCGCCTCATCCAATTTGGCTCCATTTTTTACTTGTTGGAAAACCAAAGAGTGCCCCAGGCAGTTTCTTCCTTTTGTTGTATGTGAGCATGACCAGCTGTTTATAGGCTTTCTTTGCGTCTGCCTGTAGTCCTGTCAGAGGCCTGTTTTTCCCCTCAGCTGTGAAGGCTCTGTGTGCTGCTGGCTGTGGGGCTCTCAGATCTTTAGAGGTTGACCTCTCCAAAACGCTGGGCTGGACTCAGACACAGTTGTGGTCATTGTGCTGGTAGTTAATGATTCTGCCCCTCCATTTTCACCCTCACTCTCCTTCAGTTCCGCTGCCTCCTTTATAGAGTCAGGAAATGGCTGCCCCGAATGGATGTAACTTCCAGGTCATTGGATTTAGGGTGAGGGGTCACGGCTGGGTTGAGGCAGCCGTAAATTGGATGACCTGGCAACTTTTTGTGCTGCTTGATGAATTTGGAAACCTTTCATGCCCAGCTCACACAGAAACACATGCACAGATGTGCGTGGCACGTGCATGAATCTACATGAATGTGGATTGGTTAACATACAAAGATGAGAGAACATGTGCTCCCAGCTCTTCAATTCTGTTCTTTGTTGATCTCTCTCTCTCTCTCCTCTGCTCTGTTCTCACTGTTCTAGCTTTTCTCCTGCTTATTTCTTTCTTCACTCTCTCGTTCTATTCGCCTGATTGCTAAGCAACAATGACAGCCGTGACAGATCTGCGCTTTGGCTCACACAGTGTCACATCTGACTTTAGCCAACCCCCTCCTACATAAACACACATACACACACACATGCCATACACCCAAGTGCCCTGCTGGTTTGCGGTTTATGATACTGAATGCAAAATTTCTCCCTGGTCAGCCCCCTTGCTGAGGTGACAGGAGGGAAGCGTCCAGCTGGATGTAACTGTTGTGTTCCTCTCCTGAGGGCTTTGATCCTTTGCCCTCCATCCCCCAAATCAACGCCTGCCCTGCCAGTCTGGAGAGGGGGCTGGGTTGCTCCTTGATTTAGCACTCTTTGCCTTGTCCATGGGGACAGAGGCCAGAATGTTGGAGAGGTACGATGATTACTTGTGCAGGGCTGCGCGACAGCTGGGACAAGGTAGAGGCCCTCTATCTCTCTATCGGCTGCGGTCCACCCGCCTACCTCTTTGCTTCAACTTCACCTAACCAGCGCTGACTCTAGGCTACCCTTAGCTTCACAGCACAGACTCATTGTCTCTAAGCCCCTGCTTGTCTCTGGGGAGCTGAGGAAAAAGGTTGAGGCTCCTCACTCTCTCCCCTCCCTTGGTACCCCCTGATCCCGGCCCCATTTTTTAAGGCTTTAAGACTGACCTGTCAGCCGCTCTCTCTTCCCCAGAGTCAATGCGGCCCAGCCCCCTCAAAGACCCATCCACATCGGCCTTCTGTTTGAACAGGCCCCACCAAAAGACTCCTTGTGCTGCCCTTTGTGCGCTCATAAATAAGATCAGAGTTAAAGTCTCTATGCTCTTGTGTCCAGAGACGGGCCCTGTGGGCCAGAAGGACTAATGCCGCTTGGCAGCCCTATCGATCACAAAGCTCCTCCCAGAACATTGACCAGCTCTGCAAATGCCCTGATGCCTGACAGCCAGCTACATATAGCTTATAGATGCACTCATTTGTAGAAACAACACATATTCACTAAAATTGGATGATATGACCAGCAGGGGGCGACTCCACTGGTTGTAAAAAGTCTGATTGAATTGTACTTGATGGCAAAATGACCCTACTTCTCACTTCATTTATTTCCTCAGTAAACACTTAGCTAATGAGTTTATGGTCTCAGGCGTTGGTTTCAATTTTTCTTCAATACCGCATGAAATTTATTTTGTAAATTATTATTCCTTTTAGAGGAAATCAGGCTACAGGCAACTTGTATCCAATGCACTGTTCACCATGTCATTGAAAAAGCTTATTAGGAGTCTGCTGTTTTACTTGCATTTTTCTGGTAAGTACATTTAGTTCTAAGCCAAAATTAGCATCCCAGTTAATACTGTATCACAGTTGACGTGAATTATGGATGCACCTTGCTGACCAAGCTAGCTAGCGCCAACCTCTCATCCAAATATGGTCACGTCCGGTCACGTCTGGTTCCAAACAACCAAGATGGCGACGGCCAGAATGCCAAACTCAATACCTCAAAACGGTAGCCTAGTCCACCAACCAATAGGTGACGTCACTGTAGCTACGTCCACGTCTTTTTTACACTCTATGGATATAACTTACTGAAACAATAGAACCAAGGTAGATCTGGACAATGTGGGGATGTTGTAGTTGTAATGATAGTTACTTCCTTAAAAAAAAGTCCTTATGCAGACACAGTAGATTTTCCAGTCATTATTTGCAGTTTAGTTTGTTGTTTATTACGCTAGCGAGTAGTTGCACAAAAGAGATGAAAATACTCTCTCCAATTCTATTGTTGCAAGTTGTTGCGTGTTGGTGTATTCTGGTCTGGGGAGAACTGTGCGCTCCCCCCCATAGACAGTATATTACTGGACGAAGCCTCCCCGCGGATTTGAATGGAGAGCAGTGAAGCCAGTTTTGGTCCTATTAAATACTACTACCAGGCTACTTCCTGTCTACTACGTATAAGCATGATTTAATGACCTAGAGCAATGGCAGAAACACCGTAGTTATGGTAGCTGCATGGCTGCATAAACAAATCTTCTGGCTCAGTGTGTTTGTCTGACTCGTATTGTCACTGTTTAATCCGCCCACCTACAAGGCTTAACTGCCAAACGGCAACGCAGCGTCACTGATAGCCGAAAAGGTTTTTTGTTTTTTTTTTAGATACTCTGATGATGTGCGACGAGGTGTTTCAGGGTTTTGGGCCTACGTGGAACTCATTCTCTGCCTTTCCCCCTTTGCTCCCCCTACCTGTGTCTACCATTTCACATATATATGTCACATATTCATATATATATATATATATATATATACAACCTTGTGCATCTAATGAATGCCACCCAGTGTCCGAAATGCTAATGCATAATATATCTAAACAAAATAAGATGGCATGACAATAATAAACATAAATGGCTCCTACAATAGTTTTACATTAATGTGGTGATGATGATATTTAATTCACCGGATTTGATACCGGACTGGACATTCCCATCTTCTTTCTGTAAAAAATCCCAGTATTTACAGAAGATTTACCATATCATCGACTAATATGTTGAAATATAATATTGCATATTACATGTACTCGGTTAAAAGATTTTAACCACATGGCCCATGCTCACTTACATTATACCTCACATCAGATTGCATGGAATACAGCAGTGATGCCCTTCGTACCCTGATTCCCTTGTTTTTTTCTTTTCTTATCTGACACCACTTTCAGCTAAAACCCGGCCAGATCATCAAGCCAATCAAATTTCAGTGTATCCCTGCAGCCTCTGCCCTGTCCAGGAAGCTGTCTTTGCAGTCTAAATCAGCCCAGATTTATAGCAGGGCTTGGCTGGAGCAGAGCTCTGCTTAAACAATTGTCTGTCTTGTAACTTAAGAGGCCAATAAAAAAAGAGTCTCCTATCCCAGTGTCTGGATGAGACGTCCCAGAGCTAGAGGCCATAACATGTACGTTGAGGAAAAAATATAGCCAGGGCTGCTAAACTCTGGTCTTTTTGACGACTGAGGAAGAAGGAAGGAATAAGTGAGTCAGGGTCAGGGAGGAGGAATTTGACGACTATAATAGAATTACAAATAGACTAAGGTTAAAGGTCCAATGGATGCAGAGAGAGGAGGAGAAGGCAGGACAAGCCAACTGAAAGAGTGGCCCCATGGGCTGCCAAGAATCAAGAATTGAAGGAAACAGGTTATCAAGGCAAGCCGTTATGAGTGGATTAGATGAGGGAAAGCTGAGCTTTAGCAATAAACCAGATTACACAATATCACTGGCAGCTCAGTTAACTGGGCTTAAATATGCCGCAGCCCTCGGCTAGATAGAGATAAGCTTATAGTTAGCCGGCTGAAGAACATGATGAGTCTCTGGATATTTCCCCCAGGGCTGAAAGTCAGGAAAGAAGTAATGATACAGTGTTGTTTGATATGTTTGTAGCATTGTAGCAACTTTGGGGCTCAGCACTTCTTGCTGTGGTGTTTTGTACTTTCCAGAAATCACCTGGGAACAGGATCTATGAAATGTTCTTCCTTGGACTTCCTAGTAATGAAGTTTAACTTTCTATAGGTTACACATACTACTTTTTCCATCAAGCCAGGCTGCTGGGGTTCAAAATAATGACCAAGGAGTTCTTATGTTTCTTCTGCAAAAAACAGAAACATAACATATCTTTTTGTACATAATATTTCAGGTTACTGTGTATTTCACAGGGTGTTCACAGATGCAAAATTATTTATTTTCTGATCTAATCGGAGGTTAAATAGTCAAACCATCTGCAGGTGTGCAGTGACAGATCAGAAAACCAGATATTTACACACACATTGTCCACAGACAGTGAAAATTGTGTAGCATGATGTCAGGACATATCGTATGTCCTGGGGTGAGAGGCTGTTTTCTCCAGGTCCAAATCCTCCTGTCATGATGATTACATGCATTGCCATGCGTCTGGAGCCACTGGCCCACCTGTTCTCATTCCTTCATCATCAAAAACAGACAGGGAGCCTGGCAAGGGGTAGATGGGGGCATGAGGTCACCACTTTGTTGGGGTTTTACAGTCTTGCAGCCTCATGAATGTACTCATTACAACACATCAATAAAACAGAGTGCTACAGTTGTTTTGCAATATAGTTAAAATATCAGAACCTGGATAAGAGGAAAGGTCAATCAAGAAACTATGAATTTTAGATTCTGGGGTATACTTTTGGCCAGCCTCTCTTCATTTAAAGTTCTGCACCCAGGTGTA
>NC_060169.1:6022556-6035079 GCF_021292245.1 Micropterus dolomieu | reverse complement strand
GGCCAGATCATCAAGCCAATCAAATTTCAGTGTATCCCTGCAGCCTCTGCCCTGTCCAGGAAGCTGTCTTTGCAGTCTAAATCAGCCCAGATTTATAGCAGGGCTTGGCTGGAGCAGAGCTCTGCTTAAACAATTGTCTGTCTTGTAACTTAAGAGGCCAATAAAAAAAGAGTCTCCTATCCCAGTGTCTGGATGAGACGTCCCAGAGCTAGAGGCCATAACATGTACGTTGAGGAAAAAATATAGCCAGGGCTGCTAAACTCTGGTCTTTTTGACGACTGAGGAAGAAGGAAGGAATAAGTGAGTCAGGGTCAGGGAGGAGGAATTTGACGACTATAATAGAATTACAAATAGACTAAGGTTAAAGGTCCAATGGATGCAGAGAGAGGAGGAGAAGGCAGGACAAGCCAACTGAAAGAGTGGCCCCATGGGCTGCCAAGAATCAAGAATTGAAGGAAACAGGTTATCAAGGCAAGCCGTTATGAGTGGATTAGATGAGGGAAAGCTGAGCTTTAGCAATAAACCAGATTACACAATATCACTGGCAGCTCAGTTAACTGGGCTTAAATATGCCGCAGCCCTCGGCTAGATAGAGATAAGCTTATAGTTAGCCGGCTGAAGAACATGATGAGTCTCTGGATATTTCCCCCAGGGCTGAAAGTCAGGAAAGAAGTAATGATACAGTGTTGTTTGATATGTTTGTAGCATTGTAGCAACTTTGGGGCTCAGCACTTCTTGCTGTGGTGTTTTGTACTTTCCAGAAATCACCTGGGAACAGGATCTATGAAATGTTCTTCCTTGGACTTCCTAGTAATGAAGTTTAACTTTCTATAGGTTACACATACTACTTTTTCCATCAAGCCAGGCTGCTGGGGTTCAAAATAATGACCAAGGAGTTCTTATGTTTCTTCTGCAAAAAACAGAAACATAACATATCTTTTTGTACATAATATTTCAGGTTACTGTGTATTTCACAGGGTGTTCACAGATGCAAAATTATTTATTTTCTGATCTAATCGGAGGTTAAATAGTCAAACCATCTGCAGGTGTGCAGTGACAGATCAGAAAACCAGATATTTACACACACATTGTCCACAGACAGTGAAAATTGTGTAGCATGATGTCAGGACATATCGTATGTCCTGGGGTGAGAGGCTGTTTTCTCCAGGTCCAAATCCTCCTGTCATGATGATTACATGCATTGCCATGCGTCTGGAGCCACTGGCCCACCTGTTCTCATTCCTTCATCATCAAAAACAGACAGGGAGCCTGGCAAGGGGTAGATGGGGGCATGAGGTCACCACTTTGTTGGGGTTTTACAGTCTTGCAGCCTCATGAATGTACTCATTACAACACATCAATAAAACAGAGTGCTACAGTTGTTTTGCAATATAGTTAAAATATCAGAACCTGGATAAGAGGAAAGGTCAATCAAGAAACTATGAATTTTAGATTCTGGGGTATACTTTTGGCCAGCCTCTCTTCATTTAAAGTTCTGCACCCAGGTGTACATGAAAAGTAACGGATGTAGTTGTGTGAAAAATGACAAAAGCTTAGAGTAGGGCTGGGTGATATGGCCAAAAATGTTATCACGAGAAAAACATTTCATATCATTCAATATTAATAATTATCACGATAAATGTCAGGCTGATTTTTGCCCCTGAGTGAAAAGTGGAGGGCCAGATGGTTAATTGTGTGGACAAACTATTCTTTATGGTCAGAACCTGGAAAAACACTTGATGCCACACAGTAGATCACTTAACATATCTGAGGTAGAACATTTAAAACAATTATGATAAAATCTTTTTTCAAAAAATATGATTAGTAACTTTTTTCTGTCCCTTTTCCTCAACAAAATAAATATCTTAAGAAAAATTAAGTGCTAATTCGTTTGTGATTCTAATGAATTAAATCTAATATTTATTGATGATATATTGAACAATTGTTATTGAGGAAAATTATAATGCGATAATTATCAATATTGTTTTATTGTCCAGCCCTAGCTTAGAGAAGTTAATATTCAACATTTCAGTTAAAATCTATATTTGGAATTTGCCTGTAAGTGGAAAGTCGGCTGGATTCAGCCTCTGTATTTTTGGCGGGGCTCAGAGAGATGTTTGGATCTGGGAGTCTTTATAGAGGAAACCTGCTTTCACTCTGACAGAGTGCCTTTAAGAGCAGAGGAGTCAATGGTTTTCTGTATGTGTGTGCGGGGAGAGAAAGTGCTCTTTAACAAGTGTGAATAGAGTCATCTCTAGCTGCTTCTGTGTTTCATGTGAGACTCGACCATTTTTCCTCTCTGCCTCCAATAAATCATAGACCCTATCCCTCCCTGCCCTCTTCCTTCTTTCTTTCTTGTGGGATAAGCGTTTCTTTTTTACCCCCTCTTTCCCTCTTAGAGTAGTAAGAAGAGGAAGGTGGTGGTCATGTTGGGTTGGGGGGTGAGTCAGAGAAAGAAAGAGGGAGGGAGAGTGAAATACAGAGAGAAAGGAGTGCATAAAGACGAGAAAGACTTCCAGTGTTTCTTTAACATGTTTAACTGTGGTCTAGGCTGCCCAGGGGCTTTGCTCGGGACCCACAGGTCCCCACCGTGCATTGAGGGAGCAGCTCAGGGCTGCTGGGGATTGTGGGGAAAATCTAGGGCTGCAACTCACGACTATTTTCGTAGTCGACTAGTCTGTTAATTATTTATTAGATTAGTCGACTAGTTACGATTATTTTTGTCATACCCTAACCCTAATTAAACCATTTAACTAATTAAATATCTTTCAAATTATTTACTGATCTCCAACACACAGCCCAACTAGCTAATGTTACCATTAAGTGAACAAGGTTTACTATTCAGAATAAACACTAGTATCAACACCAGGGGGAAAATGGGGAAGAATACAAGACAGCGTAGGCCACTCCTATAATTCACTGATTTACTATTGCACTTGTTTGCTAACAGATGGCTGACAGGCCGGCAGG
This sequence comes from Micropterus dolomieu, assembly GCF_021292245.1. Classification (NCBI taxonomy): domain Eukaryota; kingdom Metazoa; phylum Chordata; class Actinopteri; order Centrarchiformes; family Centrarchidae; genus Micropterus; species Micropterus dolomieu. The sequence continues at coordinate 6,032,109 of NC_060169.1, read as the reverse complement.
CTGGCACTGCTAACCTTGCGGGTGCTTGTGGAGCTTCTCAACCCCGAAAACATTTCAGCACATTTTCGATATCGCCGTCAAGTTTCCTAAAACTGCCAATATTCAAGTTCTACACAGTTGATTTGTATTTAGTGATGAAAGAGCTTACAAAACTTGTAAAAATATAAAAACATTCAGATGTTAGCCTCTTTCTCCGCTGCTTTCTGCTTCTCGCGTGAAAGCTTCTTCTTCGTGAGTAGTCTTACAGTCAAGCAGTCATGGCAGACAGTGGCAACTTTTTTAAATTTATAATCGACACTGTCTATTACGGCAACTAATCGTTGCAGCCCCGGAAAAATCATGGAACTAGTTACAGGGATCAACAAATTAATTGAAATATATAACTGAGCTCCACCATCATCATTATCATCACCCAGTTTTTGTGGCTATGTGCAGAAAACCAACATTTACCACTAACCTAATAACATATTGAGTGCATGATGAATGCGTTGCTCGCAGCTACGTAGGTTCTGCATGTCCTGCTGAGTGTTGCATTAACTGGTTTTGTAATCCAGTAGTTCAGTGTTTTGTAAATGCAACATATCTACATGATGTCAATTGAAAAGCTACAGTAGAGCATGGAAGATCAGTGGTTTTCTTTGGTGTAAGACACTGTGTAGGCTCAGGCTATCAGTGGATAAAACTCTGTATTCTTGGTTCGTTTTTAACCATTGATGGTGAATACATTTTGCTTTTAGAAGTTAGTTATTTCCAACTTATTTGGCCAACACAGGTCCGCATTAGGTTGTGCCAAAATTTTGACAGGTTCAACTTTTTGCAGACAACCTTGCTGGAGCTTCTGTGCAGTGTTCTCCTCTGCGCCAACAGCGGTCTCATGAAATTATTGAAGAAACTACGTCTTTTGGACACAGCGTAAATGTGGGTCTAAATGCAGCAGCATGTCTTATCACTCCTAAAACAGGTGTATATGCAGGTGATGTGGTGGTGTTGGTGGGATGAGCTTGGGGTGTTTAGACTCCGTTCACTGCCTCGTGCTGGCCTCCTGTGAGGTTGGAATGCCTTGACAGGAGGAGGAGGAGGAGGAGGAGGAGGAGGAAGGGAGTATTATGAGGGATGGGAGTTTGGCAAGTGATCGCTTTCTTCCTCCCTTTCTGTGTATATCTCTCTCACACACGCGCACACACTCACACACACCCTGAGAGTGGCCGTGCGGTTAACTCTAGCTCAAGTTCATTGTGGCTGAGTTCCGGGAGGCTGTGGTGTTGGAGGGCGTTGGGGAGGGGGATGACGAGGAGGAGCAGTAATTAAAGAGCTTTGAGAGAGGGGCCCCTGCGCTCTGTTAGATGCATTTCACCCACCTCCCCCTCCCCATAATCCCCACAGGAATAAACAAATTGGGCTTTTCAGCCTGCAAGCAGGGCCTGGGGGCTCCTGTAATGGGATAGACATGAGGTGCATGTGTTTGTGTCGGACAGAGAGAAATAGTGTGTGTGTGTGTGTGTGTGTGTGAATACAAGATATGAGAGAGAGAGAACATGTGTTTTTTGGTTGTGTGTGTGTGCGTGCTTTTCCCACCACAAGTGCAGTAAGTGGCTAATTGCTCCCAGCTCAGTGGTGAAGTGTGCAGATGGACAAAGAGGCCTCAGCTTCATTTACTTAATCCACGGGTTTGGTATCTGAACCAGATTATACTAAGATATCTCTTAAACACCTGAGCACCCTTTTTGTGTGTGTGTGTGTGTGTGTGTGTGTGTAGGGTTGGGTGTGATATTAAACACAAATCTCTATCCAGATACAAACCAGAGATGTTGCGGTTACATGCATGTTAGACCACTAGTCTAAAGCCTACTTCACATTTACACCCGATTTGGCGGTCAGAGAGCTCGGCGACCGTCAGGTTGTGATCAGGGGTCAGCGATCGTTCAGTGGTCACCAGTCTTTACGTGTGAGCTACTCAACGACGCATCAAAACGGCTCCCCAACACATTTCTGACAGATCGCCGACGCCGGCAGATATCTAGCATGCCAAATATCTGGAGGAGTCGGCCGACTCGACATCCACATCCAGCCAATGAGAGCAGTCACAAGACTGCAAGTTGTGTAGTCTGAACAGCATGGCTATTGGCCGACTTGTTTTCCTTCATTTACCTAAACGTTTGGTAGAATGTCTGATTACAACCTTATAAACCTGAGATTTCGGCCACTCATGTTCCTGCCCTTCTGTCTAGTCATTGTAGAGATCCCATCCCGCAATCTCAACAATTCATCAGTGCTGAGTCCTGTTTTATGTGTGTTGCGTGATATGAGGATACCTGGCAAACACCTGCTCCCACGATGTAAACTACTGTTCCCCTTCCCTGTAACAATGTTTTTTTCACACTCACAGCTTGATGTATATTTTCCCAACTGGAATCCTCAGCTGGTACTAATCCAAATCTCATTGTGGCAACGCTGTGCACCTCCAAATGTCCTAATTGGGTCAGAAGCACAGGAGCATGATGTCAGGCAGGCAAATGAAACGAAGGAGATAGTGTATCTAAATCCTCATCTTAAGGCTGAAATGTGCTACATATCACACAGCTGGCTGTCTTTTCCTTAACAAGAAAGACCAACGACAGTTTTGTTAAGATAATGAGAGCTGTGTGTGTGTTGCCCACAGATCCAAGACGGCCACAGCTGATCGGTTCTGGAGTGTGTGTGTGTGTGTGTGTGTGTGTGTGTGTGTGTGTGTGTGTGTGTGTGTGTTATTTGGTGGGTAAGGAAGTTTAAATGAGCCTGAAGCTCATCCCATTTCACTGGCTGTTGCACTTAAAAAAGAAAAATACCCCCCTCCTCTTCAACTCTTCCACCTCCTCTTCCAGTCTTTCAGGCGACTTCAGAGAGTTCTGCCATGCAAAGCAGTCAATGATTTACTAAAAGGTCCTTTAATCATTGCAGGTTTTATTCCGCCGGCCTGTCTGGAAATCAGTAACTGTCTTTTTGCCACACAAAAGGAGCTCTGTTTGTCGTCGGGTTGTTGACAGCAAAGAGAGGAGGAGAGTCGAGGAGAGTTGAGGAGTTTCAGTTCGTCGTCCTGCAGGTCTGATGAGGATCAGCAGGTTGTTCATTAAACATCATTCCAAGTCTCAGCTGCTTTGTTCTACAGATTGTAGAGACACAGATGTTGTACTGTCACAGAGGAAAGGAGGGGGGGGGAATTGGATGAGATGCCAAAAAGAAAAACAACTCTGACAAAAACAACGTTGAAGATGGCATCCTGCTGAAGCCCGTCCCTCTCTGCCTCAAAGCTGCCTTGACAAAAATATCTCTGAAAAACCTTGTTGGAGAGGAAGTGACATCAGCCTTCAAAGAAAGAAAGCAAGTTCTTTTATATTCCAGTCCTCCCCTCCTCCCCTTCATCACCATCATCCTCCTCTGTTCAGCTTCTCCAGATGCTGTAACAGTGAATGTATGATGCCTGCTTGCACCACCTTTCCCAGCTCATCGTTCATGAAACGCTTCCTTTCACATCTTATACAGCCCTCTGCACACACAATCCACTTAATTTACTTCTTTTACTCTACATAGAAGTAGGAAAAACTGGGCTGTGGGATGGCGAGGTCGGGTGGCTGCTGAGAACAAGAAGAGGAAGACATTGGTTGTGCTGATCCATATTTAATCAAAGTCCTAACTATTCCATCAATGGCATTGTGTTCTCGGTTGTTGCCAGCGTTCCTCCTCCACACTCCTCTCTTCCAAAGCGCTGTGGTTTGTAACTCTTTCTGAGCTTACACTCTAGTTTTTTCGCTTCATCTCTAAAGTGAGTGGCGTCTTTTCTGTGTGAAGGTAAAAATATTCAGATGCTGTAGAACAAGGGAGAAGCACCATAGAATGATATGTGACAGTTATTCAGGAGGAAAGGGGGACTTCGGTGAAGTAGAGGGAAGTTTGAAATGGAGAAAACTGAGAATAGTTAGAGAATAGTGCTGTTTCCAAGATTGAAAAGGAACTGTGAACCTTGTAAAGGTTGGCTGTTTTTACCTGAACTGGATGCTTTAAGGTGGAGTATTAAGACTCACTTATTTGACACGTATGTAGACAGAGGCTCATTAAGTCCAAACTTATCTTTTAAAATTCAATAAGTACACTTAAAAAGCACGTTCTTTAATGAAAGCCTGGTTCTTTGAAATGTGTAACTGTTAGCTAGTTCAGAATGTAACAGTTTGTCAACACACAAGGCTTGTTGCACTTATTTCAACTGAAAATATGAGATGGTGCAAAAGTGTATTAAAATACATTTGATTCCAGAAACTGCCACAGTCATGATTTTTAACCCTGATCCCAATAGTTTGCAACATACTTTACTTTCATTTTCCATAAATCTTGTAACCCTACAGCCTGCCTCATACAACAATACCAGACAATCATTTTAGTGGTACTTATTAAATTTAATGTTAAGTCATTGTTCACCTGAACAAGGAAGCAGTGCGTGTTTGTCTGTGAGTGTGTGTTCTCTAGTTGGCCAGCAGCCTGCAGGCATCTGAGCTGGCAGGCAGGCCCAAGCAGGCCCAACGCTCAGACCTCCGGCAGTACGTCTTCTGTCTTTTTCAGTCTGGGCCATATCACTCTGCCTGGTGTGTGTGTGTGTGTGTGTGTGTGTGTGTGTGTGTGTGTTTGCAGTGGCCCAGACAGGTCCATTCTTTTAATCAAGGTTGGCTGGAAACAGACACCCGTGTTCTTGACATTAAGCTCGCTGGGCGAAGAGCTGTCAGTCAGGAGAGGACAACCATCAGACCTAGAGAAGAAGAAAGAGGGAGGAAGGCAAAAGAAGAAGGGAAGGAGGGATCTGAGACATAAATAAAGATAGCTCGAGATTTAGGACAGCAAGATGAAGGTGCGGAGAAGACAGAGCAGAGCAGGTAATTGAGGCGTGTACATGTCGGGAGAGCTATTTTCTCCATCCCAACAGTAAAATATTACGCTGTCATTCCATTTGTCCGAAGGTAGAGGGTCTCTTAGGCACCGTTTGTTATGGCTGAGCCTGAAACACATTTATCTGAATGAAAGATGACTGCAAGACGGACACGTCATGCTCACAATGTTGATGCATTGTTACGACAAAATGCTGAAGAATGACCTTCATCCTCCCTCCTGGATGAAAACAGGACAGAATGGGATTTTGCTTGTTAGAGCTCATGTGAAACTTTGTTTTTTTTTAATAAAATAGCAAAACTTATTTTTTGGCAGTTAGTAAGGTAGCCTAATGTGTTCACCAAACTAACAATAATGACTGCCTACACTAATATTGGAGAAAATGATTATGCTTCTATGAAATAACATTAACCTTCATCAAAAAAATTACTAAATCTAAACATTTTGCTCAGAACAACCCTGCTGCCAATTTATGTAAAAGAGAGAGCTGTGATCTCAAGTTAGACAAGGATGTATGTATTTTGTTCTGACCATCATTTCTATTAGTTATCATAACAGTTTACTGTCAACAGTTTAGCCATATTACATCCTGAAATGTCAGGAAAATTGAAAGGGTGCACGACTTTGAGAGGTCATAGTCGGTAGTCAGTCTGGAAACTGATGGTTGTTAACAATAATGTTACTGTTGATGTACATTCATTTTCTCTTCGAAATAAGTTTGTCTAAAGAGGTCATATTATGTTTTTTGTTCAAAGTGAAAACCGCCTGAAAACATCTTGTCACATATCTGCGTCACTTTGTAACACGCTTCATAATGTTCGCCTAGCGGCTTGTCAGGCACACCTTCAAAAACACCGGTAGAAAAACACACTGAGCTGCTGCACACAGTGACGTACAGGGTGAAAAGAGGTACTGCAGCTATGTGCAGTTTGACAAAAATATGGTGTTTTTTGAAAATTAAACCATGTAACCCTATTCTGGTACAACCCCTAAATAAAATAATAAATCTATAAATGAGCATAATATGACCACTTTAAAATCTGTACGATTACATGTTTCTTGCCCCATTGGACCTATTTTTAGTGATAGCGTCATGTTCCTAGATCTCAACAATTACCTTGATGAAAAGGTGATTAAGGATGTTTAATAATTTCTATTTAAGGATTATTAATCATTTATCCACTAATTGTTGTTAAGAATTTTTAACCAATTAAATCTATTAACCGACAACGTACATTTTGTGTACATTTCTCTGGAGCTCATTTATTTATTAACTTTTATACCACAAGAGGACGTACTACACTTTTGCATTTCATAAAAACTACTGGTGCTAGAAGAGGCTGTAGTGATTTGCGTGCAGAGGCACGGAGGCTTTTTTATTGTGGAAAAGGACATGAGGTAACGTGGTGGACGGTGTTTATGAGCTACTGAACAACATTGAACCAGGCTATCGCATCCCCTTAAGAAGCATTTAGAGGCGCTACAACGAAAAGATAGACGAGCTTAGGATGCAGGTACTTTCAGCCAACAAGGTGGATATAACAACTGACTGTTGGACTGTGTGTTAAGTGCAGAGAGTTTCATCACAGTTACATGCCACTACTTTGAGTCCACACCAGTCAGACAAACCGCAGACAACCTAGCTGAAAACTGGTTGGGTGGACGTGGGGGCTTGTTTGTGCTTCTGAGAAACTGAGATACAGACATGAGTTTTGTATCCTACTAATTATTAATAATTTATGATCAATCGATTTATTAAGTGTTCAGCTGTCAGTGGAGGAAAAGGCTCAAAATTTGCAATCCTAGGTATTAATTGGTGAGTACAATGTTATTATTACTGATCGAAATGAAGGCCAAAAACATGAAAACAAGACTGGAGTTGTAATAAACTGAAATTATGCTTGAAATGCCTACTTTTCAATCGTCCTTTCTCCTTTTGGTCTCCCCTGCTTCTCCATCATTACACCAGTGCTCTTTTGGATGATGACTTGATCTACTGAAGCTGCTGTCACGAGCTAAAGGGGGGCACATTAAGATTGATGTCTTCATATTCTGAAATGCCTGGGGCCAAATTAACGTTTATTGAGTTACATCTTGATTTTCCTTTTATGAGGGTCTAAAACAGGATACCAGGTCCCTCATCCCAGGCAGATATTAAAAAATGGATAATGGCTTGGGATTGAAAAACACACAAACACACACACTTGATTGTTTAAGCTTGTATTGTTGATGAAGGCAGGGAGTTTAACTCGAAGAATGGGATTATCTTGTGATTTCAATGATTGCAGCATCTATAAATGAAACTTTGATGAGGGTTGTGCTTTCACCTCCTTATGGCTGTTGATGATCCATTAACAGTTGTCATAACACTGGATTGTAATTATTCTCCAGCCGGAGGGGATACATAACTGCATCGTCAGTCCAACCTGATCTGAAGGCTGCAGCGCATTAAGCACCTCATACTGACAGAGCAAATATTTGAGCCGTCTATTTAAACGGGAGGTTTATTAGGGTAGCAGGGAGGGCTGCTGTCATTTCTAGTTGCAGACTTGTGAAAAGATTTCTGTCATGTTTAACTTTTCCTCAACCATAGCTGCTGTACAGCAGAACGCTCTGGCAACAAGAGATAGGCCAGAAGTTCAAGTGACTGCCTTGGGAACTACATTAGCCAAAACCTCAAACCTCTATATATTTTTCAAACTGTTTGGTTTTAATTTGCATTAACAGATTGTTCTTTTTGCTAATTTCTAGTCTATACACAGCAAATGTACTCTCCGCCAGTTTCATATTATGACATTCCTGGTACACAGATAATGGCCTATGTGCACCATAGCAACAAAACCAGTTAGAGACGGTCTATAATTAGCCTAAGTGAAGCTGTACCTCTCCATCCTACACACAGCGGAAAATTGAAATAGTATGTTTAGTGGGAGTTTTGCTTTGCCTCTTAAAATGTGTTAGAGAGCTGGAAAATATACTGAGCAGTTGTCTTTAATAACTCATTAAATAAGGTACAGAGTTGCACCTTTTTGTCACCTTATTGTCAAATCAGATGTTACAAATACAATTTTTTGTTTCTATACATTGATAGCAAGAGGGTGAAATAAGATTTCATGCATTAACAACTTGTACTGCCAGAGATCGCAACTGCTGCTTGGAAATTCAAACAAACTTATTGTCTTAAAAAATATCCTACTGTAAAAATCAATGGGTGTTCTACATGCAAGTGTTTGGAGAATGATTTACTGTAAATAAATTGCTGCATTTGCACCTATAACCTATAAGAAACAAGGACAGCATAGAAACTTGAGTTGATTTTTATTTTGAGGAATAAATAAGGAAGTTTTCTTTATTAAAACTGACTGACTGTATCATTACATCTCTATCCTGCAGAGCCATGTTCCTCTGAATTCAAAATGAAGACTTGAGTAAATGATTGACCCGAGAAGTTGCTCTTACTCTCTTCGTCAGACCTCCGTGAAGCTATGCGAGACCTTAACATCTTTCCAGTTTACTCAAATGATCAATCAGCCGGACAAGGTTCTGACTCTACAGACACCTCTAATTTCCTACAGCACAACGGATCTCAGACACTGCCCTTTCTTAGCTTTTTCTGTTGTCTCCTTCCTCAAACAGACAATTGGTTTGTATTGATTTTCTGAGTATCATTCCCTGATGACTCATCCTCTCGCTCTGGGAGTCTGGCTCTGTGAGGAAATGCTTTCTTCTGGTTTCCTGCTCTACTTAGGTGATGCTTGTCAAGGTGGAAGGTCCTGTCTGGGCCTTGAGGCTCAGAATAGTTGCTCATGATAGTAGGTGGGAAAGATTTATAGTGCATTCTTTCTTTGAGAGGAATAACAACGTCTTTAGTGGGGCCGAGGCTGGCAAGAGGTGTGCTGTGGCGCCTCTGAGGAGCATTTGGCCTTCCTTGACTGTTTTGTAAGCGTTTGACAGGTGAAATAGTGTGGGAACTGCGGGGAGTGTTGCTTTGAAATGCTTTTTGTTGCGCTTGTCGGGGATGTGGAGGTGCCTGGTGAATGCTCAATAACTCTGTAGGAGCCACTGGTGAATGGCTGAGTGCTGGGGGGAAAATGGCTTTCCGTGGCTGGGGGGAAGATTGCTCCTTCTGTGGGGAAACTGTCCACATTTCTTTCCCCCCAAAGTTCTGCTTACTCCCTCATAGGGTTGTTCCGATTTGGGATTTGATCGCTGATTTGAAGGGATGATCAGAGTTTTTTCTTGCACCGATATTATAGCGATTTTCACTATCAGAACTAAGATGACATAAAATCGGTCTCTAGAATTTGCACCACACTGCAGTGTTCCCCATTCACTGATTTATTAAGCCACAATATCAACGCTGACCGCCACATACTCTATAGCCTACTATTTAATATGAGTAAAATCAAAATTCATTGTGGAGTTCTCCTGGCCGCTCGTGCGTGGTGCCACAGTTACACAGTAATTATGAGGAAAATACTGTACTGTGCATTTACAGATGTTTCTGTTGGTTTCTCTTAAAGCTTATAAGCCTGTTTCTTCCATGCTGGCATTTCACGGACTTCCTGCAACGTAACACCGCCTGGTGATCAGATCACCAACTGGTGATCTCAAGTAGCCATGATCAGACGATATGAAAATA